>NC_056042.1:19948698-20187451 GCF_004379255.2 Salvia splendens | reverse complement strand
GAGCTTCGACTGCATTGTAAATCTAGGGGCATAGTCGCTTAGCCTTTTAAGGTATTTGAAGTATTGTTCTTATTACTGGAAGTCCAATGTCCTTGGCCCGATTGACTGATATCTTGCCACCTATGCAAACAGCAAAGCAAATATCAGGTCTAGTAAATAGCATAGCATACATGAGACTTCCAACTGCCGAAGCATATGGAATCTTCTCATTTCCTGTATCTCAGATGGGTTTAGGCACATCTCTTGAGATAATGGTGCCATTTCTAAAAGGTAAGCAAACCTTTCTTGGTGTCCTGCATGCTAAATGACTAAGTACTGTGTCGATGTAAGGTTCTTGAGATAAGCACAACATCTTCTTTTCTCGATTCCGAAGAACCTTGATCCCGAGGATGTGTCCCGCGTCTCCCATATCTTTCATCTCGAACTGGTTCGAAAACCAAGTTCGTACTGATGGCAACATCTTTTTATTGTTTCCAATTAGAAGAATGTCATCTACATATAAAACTAAGAACACCACATTCCCCTTATCAACTTTCTTATACACACAGCTTTCACTTGGGCACTTTTCGAATCCAAACTTGTGAACAGTTTGATCGAAACATTGGTTCCACGATCTAGATGCTTGCTTGAGGCCATAAATGGCCTTCTTAAGCTTCCAAACCATGTGTTCTTTGCCCTTTATGGCTTATCCTTCGGGTTGTTCCATGTAGATGGTCTCCTTAAGACCACCGTTTAGAAACACAGTCTTAACGTCCATCTGCCATACATCCCAATCCATATAAGCTGCAATAGACAATAGTATCCGGATCGATTTGAGCATGGACACAGGGGAGAAGGTCTCGTCATAATCGACGCCTTCCTTTTGGTTATACCCCTTAGCCACTAGTCTTTCCTTAAAGACTTTAACTTGTTCATCGGGTCCACGTTTACGTTTATATATCCACTTGCTCCCAATAGCAGTACAGCCTTCGGGTAGGACGGAAAAATTGTAGACGTCTTTATCTATCATAGATTGTAGTTCCGAATCCATTTCTTTCACCCATTCGCAATGATCGACATCTGCCAGCGCCTCCGCAAAGTTCCAGGCATCTAATACATTGTTGTCCGATGAGTGATCCATAGATTCTCCCAAACTAATGTATCTGTCGGGCTCATGCACTGCGGCGCGGCACTACAATATTTTGAGTAGAAGTTGAAGTTTCGAGAATTGATTGTACACTTGGTACTTGTTCTTGGTTAATAGAACTTGTGACAGAAGTCAGCTCATCGAGAGCCACTTCACTGTTGGGTTTATGATTCATTACATAGTCTTCCTCCAAGAATGTCGCGTGAGTACTCACAATGACTTTCTTGTCTCGGAGACTAAAGAATTCATAACCTTTCGTGCCTTTGGGGTATCCTATAAACAAACATACCTCCGTCCTTGATCCTAGCTTAGTTGGATCCTTTTCCAATACAAGAGCAGGGCAACCCCAAATCTTGAGATGTGCTAGATTGGGCTTACGCCCAGTCCACAACTCATAAGGAGTAGTAGGTACGGATTTCTATGGTAAATTGTCTAAAATATGGCTTGCAGAAAATAAGGCATGTCCCCAAAATGAAATAGGCCGACGTGCATAACTCATCATCGATCGAACCGTGTTTAACAATGTCCTGTTCCTTCTTTCAGCCACGCCGTTCTGCTGGGGCCTGCCCGGCGCAGTCAGTTGGGATTTAATTCCCAGCTCCGATAAGTAGTCCAAAAATTCGGCACTGAGGTATTTGCCTCCACGATCACATCGTAGGCATTTGATATTCTTTCCATGATACTTCTCCACAAGAGTCTTAAAGTCTTTAAACTTGTCAAAAGACTCTGATTTGTGATGCATCAAATAGACATATCCAATTTTCGAGAAGTCATCAATAAAAGTGATGAAGTATCGAAAACCACCCCTTGCCTCTGTAGACATTGGTCCAAATACATCGGAATGAACGAGCTCAAGTACTTCCTTAGCCCTATTGCCCTTAGCCTTAAAAGGCCTCTTGGTCATCTTGCCTTCTACGCATGACTCACACTTATGAAAAGTTTCCTCCTCTAGATCTTTAATAAGATCTTGTTGAATAAGAGAATGGATCCTCCTTTCAATGGCATGACCAAGTCTAAGGTGTCATAAGTACGTTTCGTTCATTGAACTTGAAGGTTCCTTTCGTTTCTTTGAAATTTTTTATGTTGTATTGAGTTCTGATTTGCGATTATTAAACTGTATAGATGTGATTGTGTATAGATTGTTTTCCATGATACCACGACAGATATAAGAACCATCTTTCTTAATAACACAATTGTCATTAAAAGAAATCGAATATCCATCAAAAACCAATTCAGAAACTGAAATTAAATTTCTTCTAAAAGAAGGTATCAACAAAACATTCTTCAAAATAAAAAATCTATCACTACTAAAACGCAAATAAATGTCTCCCACTGCAACGGCCGCCACTTTTGTAGCGTCGCCCAGCTGGACTTCGATCTCACTATCATGTAACCGTCTTGTCACCTGCATTAAGTCAGGATCAAAACAAATATGATCAGTGGCTCCTGTGTCAATAACCCAAGTGCAAGTAGATGTCAAAGTCAAACATGACTCAACTACTAAAGCTTGGTGCATACCTATAGCCTTGCCCCTTTTAGGACAGTCTGGCTTCCAATGCCCCTTTTCTCCGCACTTGAAACACTTCCCCGTGGGCTTCTTGTTTGCCCTCTTCTTCTTTCCCTTAGCTACTTTGCCCGATTCTGAGTTCGGTGCCTGCCTTTTTCCTTTGTTAGGCTTGAAGCCAGAGGAACGAGGTGCCGAAGTCATCATGGCAGCCTTAGCCTGAACCATAAGGTCCTCTGCTGACTGAAGTTCAGCCAACAGTTCTGCCAAGGTGTAATTCCTTTTGTTCATCTCGAAGTTGAGCTTGAACTGCTGGAAGCTAGGGGGAAGACTTTGAAGGATGATTGTTACCTAGGACAAGGGATCGATCGTCCCTCCCAACACCTTAATCTGGTTGAGGTGACCCATCATCTCGAGGACATGGTCCCTCACAGACGAGCCTTCCTTCATTATCTTCGACATGATACTCTGAAAGGCTTGAGACTTAGCCGTTCGATTCTGAGTACCAAAAAGATTCTTGAGATTCTGCATAATCTCGGCGGCAGTTTCCATAGCAGAATGCTGATGCTTGAGTACTGATGACATAGATGCCAACATGTAGCACTTAGCCATCTCATTCGCCTTATGCCATCGTCTGTGTGCATCTCTGACTCCTGCCGCAGCGGTAGCCGCTGGCACTGGAGGTCGCGGGGTTGTGAGTACAAAGTTGTACTCTTCAGCTGTAAGAACGACGTCCGAATTTTTTTTCCATTCTATGTAATTTTGGCCCTCGAGTTTGTTTTCTTTGAGTATTGCAGAAAGAGGATTGAACGACATATTGACGATTTGATTTGCACTGCAAAACAGAGTATTCTACTTGTCACGATCGCACTTCCTAAGGATAGAAAGTACGGTGGGTCGCGACTAATGGGGGAATTAAGAAGCGGGGAAAAAGGGGGAAAACAATCAAAGGGGTACGACATGTAGATCAAAAGACGAAACTTCATTATCAAATCATAGTCTCAGATCACGAAGCAACATAGTTTAAAAAAAATAGTCCAACGGAAAAAAGAAAACATCAGAGTTCTAAAACTTGACGTAGCGGAAGCATTTGAGAGTTGGCTACTACTATGTATTTAGATACAATAGCAACCGGAACATTTATTGAATACGGTCTTTGTCCAAATACTCAACATCCTCCGTCCTCGTCAACGCTCAACCTGCACATAGGGAAAACATATGCAGGGGCTGAGTACTTGATGCACTCAGTGAACTCATGCCCAAAATACATTTTATCCATAAAGTTATGTCAAGCCATCATTGAGTGAAACTCGGGTTCTACTTAAACAAAAAAATGCCGAGAAACACTAAAATCATTTCCATCGTAAAACATGGCCGCGCGGCCCATCATCATCATCATCCCCCATCATGTACCATATCTGAACCATCATGTGAAACGAGAATGTGGCCACAAACTCGATCACTGGACCGGCCGACCACAAAGGACGGCTCACGATCCCCATTAGTGCACTAGTCTGAGTAGGGACTCACTCCCTAGTCAGACCCGAATTCGTTAACCATCAAAATCTAGTAGGACATTATCCTAGTAGACAATCTGATAGGCAATTCAAAAAATAAAATACGGCATGACATAACATTTAAACCACCCTTATCTCTCCATAAACATATCATTGTAAATAAAAGAGTTTAAATAATAGAGCCCACCTCAATAGCTTAGAAATTTCCTTTTATAACTTCTCGATCCGACTGTAATGAGCGTGCGAACCACCTTTTCGAAAAACAATTAAAGTACACATCAATCTCAATAAAGAAACATTTAGAATGCATGCACTCGTCTTTTATCTCATTTTTTCCGGTTTTCGTGCATTTTCGATTATTCGGCGGCCGCCCAAGGCGTCGCGTGCGACGCCGGTCGGCCATTCGCGCCCGCTATCCGTACGTAACACCTTCAACACTTATTTTAGCCCCACAAATTAAATTCTGGCCGCCCACATATTTTAATTTAACTTGAGCCCATGGATTTAATTTATTTGGCCCAAGAATTAATTAAAAACCCAGCCCATCTTATTTCTCCCATTTTAACATTTTAGCCCAAAGGAAAAAAAAAGAAAGAGGCTCAACTTAAAAGTCTAACCCACTCCCTTCCATCACTATCGGATCTCCTCCCTCACGCCTATCTCCCTCTCTTCTTCTCTCTCTTTCCTTTCTCTCTCTTTTCTTCCTCAAATCCCGTCGCCTTCCGTCGCCGCTGCTGCCGGTGTGCTCCTCCGCCGTCCCAGCATCCTTCTCCAGCCACCGCCGCTGTCTCCTTGGCGAAACTCGCCCCTGCAGCGAGAAGAGAGGACGGTTGCCGCTCCGCCGCTGCTCGCTGCCGCCGATTCGTCACCCGCGTCCACCACCGACGCTCGGTGCTGCTGTGTCGCCGCTGCTGTGCAGCCTGTCAGTCAGCCTCCGGTTACCACCGAACCACTCCCGAAACGAACCCGAATCACCCCGAAAAACACCCCGAACAGCCCCGCACAACCCCGAAAGATAAGTTCCTTATACAAATTATGTTCTTTCGTTTTAAAATTTCAATTCGCAGCAAGGGGTTTCAATTTGTGATGTTCGATTCATTGTTGATTGTTGTTGATTGAAATACTTGTGTGGGGGATTGGGCTCCCACCATTTAATTAAATTTGTTTTGGGCTTAATTGGTTGTAAGCCCAAGTTTGTATAATTATTAATTGGTTGGACTTGTTGATTATTATGGCCCAAAGCCATTTTAAATAAACATTTGGACTCTAATTTTATTAATTATTTCATGACATATATTAATTTAGTACTTAAAAAGTACGAGTGTTACACTACTATTGTCATAAACTTATGTAAGAAGTTTGATTAGATTAACCATAAAACTTTTCAAAATCTTACAACTATAAAATTAAAATTTTGTACCCTCCAGAGGAAGTCAATACGCATAAAAATCTTACAATTTTACTGGTCACAATACTGACGAATAGTCTAAAGACCACAGAGTGGCATGGCCGCCTAATGTTGCCTAAGCAAGACCATCTCTTTAGCATTACAGAGTCTCATTTCTACAACACACTCCCATAACAATGTTCATGTGCTGCTAACAAGATCAAGCTATCTCATAAATCCCGTGTGAACTTCTGAATCTTGTAGTTTCTTAGGATTATTGTTTAGTTCATACTATTTATATTTGAGAAGTCCGCCCTCATGAACTTGCTATTTTCTTAGGATTATTGTCCCCACAAGCAGGTGGCGATAATATTAGAAAAAAACTTCATAAATTGCAGACCAATTGATGGAGACCATATACAAACGTTGAGTTCGTAATTATAGCTTAGATATTTGGATTATGATTTTTCTTTAATTATCCTTAGCCTTAGGGCAGAGAAAGGCTTGATTAAATTTTGTTCCTGGATAATTAAATCTTTAAATTAATGTTGTTATATTCCTTTAGGAAATTGTTGTTCTAGAATTTAATTCTTATTCATGTCTACTATAAGGTATATCTAAAATAAGCAAATTATTTAATCCTTAATAAGACATGAAAAATAAATTCAAATTATTTCCTTGTTCAAGATTAGGAAGAGATATTTTATTATTTAATGTATTCATACATATCTATCCTTATTAGGATCTTAGATATATAAATATTAGGAAACTATTAAATTATTCTTATCCATATCATCTAGGAATCAAAATAATATTATTTATTTCCATAGATATAGAAAATAATAAAAATATTCCTTAAATCTAGATTAATATTAGGAAACTATTAAATTATTCTCATCCATATCATCTAGGAATCAAAATAATATTATTTATTTCCATAGATATAGATAATAATAAAATTATTCCTAAAATCTAAGCAAATCTTCCATGAAGATTTTATTTCCATTAAATAATAATATTTCAATGATATCTTTTAATAAAATAATTAAATAATCATTAAAATAATCCTTCATCGTTATCTCATCGTACGAGGTTCGCACGAACGATGAACGATGAAAATCCGACGAGTTCTTCGTCGGACCACGACGCAAGCAGTGTCTCGGCCAGCGGCTCGTCGGGTATCGCCTCCGTCTCGGCCAGGAGCGCACTCGGAGACGCGACTCCTCTCGGCCAGCGGCGAGCGCCCGTCTTGGCTCTGTGTTTCGTCGGGTGGCTCGAGCTCTCGGCCAGTAGTGCGCACGGTGGCGCGGTTGCTCTCGGCCAGCTCGGACCGCCCATCTCGGTCCATCTCACTCCAGCTCTTCCCACTGCCCCAACCAGCCACACGCCAACAGGCGCGACGCTCTCGGTCAGGTGTTCCGTCGGGTGGCGCCGGACCTTCCGCCTAGGGTTCGGCCTGGCGTCTCGGCACCTCGGCACGTTCTCAGTCGAACTGCCGTGCCACTCCATCCACCGTTTCGATCTCGACGCGGGTTCTGCCTGGGTTTGCAGTCTCGTCCGGTGACGTGCACGCTCCCACGCTCGTCTGCGCATCGCCTTATGGCCGCGATCCCTCGGCTCCCACTAAATCGACAACCCTACCTCGATCGCGCGTGGTGCGATCCGTCTCGGTGCGAGAGCTGACGGATCACACGTCTCATACATTCGAGCAATTCAAGTTCATTGATTCGACAGTTCTTGAGTTCAACATGCATAAAAATTTAAGCAAAAACACAAGAATATTCTTCGCAATCAAATTGGACATGCATACATGAATTTCGCGAAATTTAAATCCAAATAATCAGAGCCAAAGACTGGCTCTGATACCAATTGAAGGGGTTGGCAGCGAAAGAGTGCGTAAAAATCCAATCACATGAATTTGATCTATTTAGCAGATTATTCAGACAAATTATATTCGCGCAATTATCACATGTATGATGCTCATTACTTGAATTAAAACATGCTTTAGCATATAAAATCCCTAAAACATGCTTACTACGGAATTAGCCAATTTACCTCGTTGATTCAATCAAGAATCGGTGATGGCTTGCTCCGTCTCCACGTGAAGACCTTCAATACAAGACCTCGGATCTTCTGACTGGTGTCCCGGACTATACGCTGATATTTATGTGGGCAAATCTCACCAACGTACTAGGACTCGAATAATGAAAGACAAAAACAGCTCACGGAGGAGGCACAAATTTCGAACTCTCTCTCTCTAGAGGGGGACGAAATTTTTATGTAGAAAAAAGTATTTTCTATCTCCTATTTATATGAAGTCACAAATTGGGCCCAGTCAGGGATCTAAGGAAGAATTGGATCTGACCTCACCCAATTAGCTTTTTACTAATTAAAATGAACCTACAATTTAATATAAGCTTATATTGGAATATTACAAGCAGCCACTACAGAAGTAACATTGCACTGCCTTTCCAAATCCGAAATTACAAGTATTCCGGGTTTCCTTTATTTGCGTTCAATTCATTTCCCGCGCTCAAGATAGAAACATCCATTAATTAATTAATATCTGCTATGGACTTAATTAATCAACATATTTAATCTACAAGAGTGGACTTAACAAGAAACTCTTATTTATTATTCATAGAGTAATCAAACTCCAACTAGCTAGGTTCCGAATAATAAAACCTTGTTTCGAGCTCCTCTTGTGGATGTTATCAAACGAGACTCTCCTCGCGCACGAATCAACGTAATAGCAATCCTAGCACCGCTAGATAATGATCACCACTACCCAATATACCTGGATCGTTGGGTTATGAAAAACCCGCACCTTTGGTAAGTCAAAGTAGTAGATACTCAATATCGTATGCTTAATGCTAACGTACATTGATTAAGAAATTATTATCAAGACCTCGTCTTTTAGTAGATAGCATAAAGACTCGTCTTGCTGTTAGATGCATTCAGTGCTATACCACACCAACGTCATCTTATTTCAATTAGAAATAATCGTACTGACATTGCAACCTTTCACGATAGGTAGTCTAGGCCTATCTGGGTTGTGAAATTCTTCTTTTTCTTTGTTCAGAACTGACAGTGTTACCTTAAAGTGGACGACGCCCACAACCGGTCTACTAGAACAAAGACTTAGACTTTGTTACGTTCTTATACATTTAAATATGCAATAAACAACCATTAAATGTAAAACATAACAACATTATGACAAAAATAATCTGTTTTATTCATTGGAAAATAACAAGTAGAGTTTTATAGTATCCAATCACTCGAAAGGTGATTTCTAGTATACATAACCCTAATAGTGCCTTGATTAACGAGGCGGGTTCGTAGAACGAAGGAAGATAAACGGCTCAAATGGCTAAGACCTAGTACCTTTAGTCCTTACTACTTGTTCAATTTTCATCTCAATATTAAAAGTCGGCCTCTCGTAAAATTTTCTTCTGTAAAAATAGTAGAAAGTGTTCTACTTTTGGCTTATAACTCATATATAGAGAGGCTTCACAGTTGGTTTAAAATTGAGCGTTTCCATCATACTTGCGTCGTTCAAACTGATTAAGTTTTTGCAATCAAGTTTTTACATGTAAGCATACTGAATCCTTTTTCTAACTCTTCCAAAAAGTAGTCAAGTCTTCCACTTATCCAATTTCATGCATATTGCCTATTTATTATTACTAACTGTTTTCTTTTGAAATTTTTTGAAAATTTTTGTGCATGAATGATCCTACTGTAACTAACCCGTCCCCCCTACTGCATATGAACTCGTCCTCGATGGACTGGATGGAGTGGAAAAAAGGGTTAGGCACAGGCAACGGCACAATAATAAACAAGAGAAACTTCTCACACTTAGACCAGACACTGGGCTAAGTGTGAGACAGTGCCAACGATCAAAACATGCTGATTAAAACCAGAGAAACAATAACCAAACAGATATAGGCAGGCAAACAAAAATAGCAAAACAGCATGCATACTTCTCACACTTAGACCCAACACAGGTCTAAGTGTAAGAGAACAAAAGAAACATCAGTATATATACAGACCAACATGAAAATTAAATTGTTTGAAACGAAATGAGCTGAGAATTGGGGGGGGGGTTTACTAGGGTTTCCTGGGGGGTTGACTAGGAGATGCTGAGGGTGGCCGAGAGGATGACGGGCGTCGAGACGGAGGAGAGCCCGTAGCGGGAGGTGGTAGTCGTCTGGCAGGGGTCTGGTCTTGGGTGGTACCCAACAACCTAGCCAGCAGGACCATTTGAGCATTTGAATTCTCCACCAGCTGCATCAATGTCTGTTCCACTCAGAGCTTCCATGCGATGTTAGTGCTTGCAGCCTCCTCTTGTTCCATCCTCAGAGTGGGCGCCTGGTGTGTATCCTCCTCTCCTCCCTCGGCAAGGGTTTCTGAGGTCTCCTCTAGCCTTCTTTTCCTCTGGGGCTGGCTTCTTCGTTTCTCCCGCCGTCCTGGTGAGTAAAACTAGAAATTCCCTCCATGCGTCTTCTCTAAAACCTGAATTCTAACAAAGAAGTCAAGGTCAAACAATTCAGGACTAGGGCAAAGGATGGGGCGTCCGACACTCTTCACTGTCCAGTTTCTCCTCAGATAGGCCCCGAGGAGGTGGCAGACGTTTAAATGGCGGGCAGCATGGGTAGCCATTTGGTTTATGGAATAAGCCAGCCAGAACCCAAGGTTGACTTTCTTCTGTTCTCTCATGCTCCACATAAAGTAAAGCTCGGCCAGAGTGAGGATCGCCAGTGTATTGCCTTGCCCGAGGAGGTTACAGGCCAAGTAGACCTGGGCTAGTCGGAGGGCAGGATCATCAATAAGATGTCCTCTGGATTCAGCGGCTCTGAAGGTAGGGGCGCGTCCAGCGCATATGGCTTTCCAGATGGCCTGCTGATCGAATTCGGGTTTTCTCTGAGGGAGACCGATATCGCGCCCAACCCAAACCCCATTGGTTACCTGGCTTTCTGTATAGAGGCCCATTCGGATGGAGAAATCATTTAGGCTCATCAGATGGTCCTGGCCAAAAACCCTAAAGAGACACTTCTGTCGTTCAGGTCTGAGCTTCCGAAGAATCGGAAGGATGCGAAAAACTCCTTGGCCAGGTCCTCCGGCACAGGGGTCTCATCGACCTCTAGCAACCATTCAAAACCGATGCCGGCAATGTAGGCGAAAAACCTCTCCTTCATCTCTATCTTCTTCAGGGACGGTTGGTGCAGCATCTTCCCCGCCTTTAACTTCTTATGGGAGGTCACCCTTTGGTGCACCTCCTTCTGCATTTTAGGATCATCGAATTCCAACATCTGTTGGCGAAGAGCTGGGGTTAACACCACATGCTGAGGAGAGCAGGTGGTGGAAGGAGAGGTTGTAGGCCGTCCTTGTTGCCTCTTGGACGTTCGGGTCCAGCGCAACTCCTGTCCCGTCGAATCACTGCCCTCATCTCTTGACCGTGGAGAAACGGGTGTGGAAGCATCTGTAATGACGACCCCTATGTTGGCGGAGCGACTTCTCTTGGGAGTAGGAAAAACACTTCCCTTCCCCTTCCTCTTCCTCTTTCCTCTCTCTCTTCCCTTACCATGCTGTCCTCGACAGCCTCTCTCTCCTCCCCAGCTTCCTGGATCTGAGGCTCCTCCGGTTCCTTTTCATCCACCAGCCTCCGTACCGTGCGTGGCCTCTGCACCATCGTTTCCTCCTCTCCTCGGGTTTTTAGGGTCTCAGCTTCCTCCAGGAGCCGGTTTGTTGTCATACGCCGCGTCTGACGGCGTAGCGGCTCCTCTTCCTCCTTTTCCATCTCCCCATAGTCGAACAGTGGGCGGAATTCCTCCACCTCTTCATCGTTGATGTCGCCATCCTCAGTCAAATGTGGCTCATGGATTGAAGTGGAGTTGCCACCGCTTGTTGGCGACGGAATAGCGAAAGGTTGCCCATAATCCACCCTCAATCCTTCCCTGTCAGAGGTAGATTCGCTGCATTGCATCGGTTGGACGGGGGACGCAGGTGGAGGTGATGTAGGAGGGCTAGGAAGAGAGATTGTAGGTGGAGGTGATATAGGAGAGATGGGTGGGATCTTTGTTTTAGAGGACGAAGCAGGATCTTTAGACCTGGAAATCCCAAGTCTAGCCTTGAGTGCGGCATATGCTGCTGCATCGTCCAACTCGCGGGGTATACTCCGGAGAATTTCATCGAGGCGCCGTAGGGTCTCCTTATCTACTTCGGAATGTGGAGTGGCGGTATTGGTTTGTGGTGGAGCGATGGTTGGCTTAGGAGGGTTAGGATTTTCTTGACGAACTTGGGATAAAGTTTCCTGGTCGCCACCGTCGGCGTCGACACTGGAGGATGATGAAGAAGTGGGAATTTGCTCGATCAACATCCTTGGTGGCAATGGTGATGAGTGCTGGTGGAGAAGATGTTTTAGGCAGGGGTTTGGAACTTGGATTGGTATGCACTGTAGTCGCTTTTGGTTGAGAGTGAAATACAACTCTGAGGTCTGCCTATTATACTGATGCCACGACTGTTGAGATTTCTGACGGTTGAGATCCCTGCGACTGTTCACGTACTCTGCGACTCCTTACGTACGAGCGTGCCTTTTCAGAGTGCCAGCTGGCTTAGCTTATCTGATACGCTTCCTCCTTCTCCCTGGAACGTCCTTTCATTGCGATAGTTGGAGCCATCTGACACCTCTCCAATGACTGTATGCGTCATATTATCACCTGCCTCTGATCAATTAAATCACTGTGGCCATTGGTTAACTCACATTGCACTGATCAAGTGGATAATTAAATCCAGAAGAAAGCTCACATAATTCCACTTGATCAGTTTCTTTCCTCCACTTCCGACTTTTACCTTTCTAATAAATAAACAACACATAAAATATTTACACTACACTATCAAGAGAAATGACCGGTGTCCTTAGGATGTCACTTGATCAGACCGACGATTTAGATTTATGTTGCTTGATCAAGCAGACTACCCAAGAATACGCAGTCGCTCCCTATACCTTCTTACTGGATAAGATTGGGCAGGGTTAGTGGAATCTCTTCCACTATTCCCGCTTTGGTCTTGTCTCTATAGGGATCAACCCTATTACCCTTCACCGCGAAAGAGAACGAATAGGGGGGGTCTCCTTTGTGCATGTTTGCCTCCAGTGTGTGTGTTGCCACGGTGGTATGAGGGTCTGCCCATTCTGAATTCTGCTTCCTGGATATCAGTTTGATTTGACACTGGGATGGTGGCTCTTTTTGTTCTCCGAAGGGCTCTTCCTTTCTCGAGGGGGGAACGATCACTTCTTTTTCCTCCGAGGATGGATACCTTGTAGGTGCGGGATTCTCCTTCGGCTCTCTTCTTAACGGGCCAGCTTGGTCAGGTGGTTTTTCGACTCCTTGAGTGATCTCTTCTATCTTGGCTGGTTGTGTTAGCTTACAGAAGTCCATAATTGTTCTTTCAATGGCCTGATCATCCAAGTTACCAGTTATTGTTGCTTCGAACCAGTCAGCTGCTTCATTTTTAAGTTTTTCGTCATCAGTGAAATCGGAGGACTTAATGAAGAGTTCATTTTCCAGACACTTTCGCTCCAGAGGTCTGACAGTATCCACCGATTGTTGCTTTCGCCGTCCTGTGGCTTCCTTGCAGTTTCATTAACGTTGACTGTAAGTCGTTTTCCATTACACTCCAGATTTATCGTCCCATGGCGGACATCGATGACTGTGCTGGCGGTGGATAGGAAAGGTCTTCCCAAGAGGATTCCAATGGACTCTTCCGCTCCTGGCTCCGTAATTTTTATGACAAAGAAGTCGGCGAGGTACATAAATTTGTTCACCTTGACGATTTCATTTTCCAGAATTCCTTCGGGGTAAATGTAGGACCCATTTGCCAGTTGTATCACCATATCGGTTTCGACAAGCTTTGTTCTCCCCAGCTTTTCATACATAGAATAGGGCATAACATTGATGGAAGCCCCTAGGTCGCACATTGCTTGCTCCATTAGAATGTCTCTGATGGAAATTGGGAGCGTAAATACCCCTGGGTCTGTCTTTTTGGGCGGAAGGTCACTAGGTTGGACCAAACCGGTCACACTTTCTGCTTCGACCATACTCCCCTTCTCAGTGTCTTGTTCACGGATGCTAGACTCAAAGCTTCCGTTATGACTGAGTCTCGGTGCTGGGAAACTCGCAGATGAGCTTTGATAAGCTGTTTCTGATTTCAGAGAGACTGTATTGACATTCTCTCGCCCCGCAGGTAGCTGCACTGTGGCCGGAAGTTTTACTTCATTCCCTCTCAGCTCGCTCAGTGACATGGCGACCTGAGATAATTGCTTCGTAATCATATCTAGTGCAGCTCTTTGTTCCTTCTGAGCTTCTTGTATTTCTCGCATTGCATCTTGAGGCTGATGTGGGATCATCACATCTCCTGGACTTTCATTTTGTTGCTAGTTATATCTTTGATTAAAACGACCTCCTCCATGGCCTTGCTGGTAGTAACCGGAAGGGCCATACTGCTCTGGTTGGAAGTGATTCTGCTGGTTTCTTCTTTGGTACATCGGGACATAGTTCACCGTTTGATTATTTGGCTGTCTTCCCTGGTTGCTAAGCTGAGGGACTTGGTGTTGGTACCCCCACTCTCCTTCCTGTTGTCGGCATGACCAGTTAGGCTGTCCTCAACTTGACCACTTCCCTTGAGGTCCTGATAAGTTCCAGGTTTGAGCAGGTGTCGCGTCAAGCAAAGGATATATCCTACTAATCAGGATGGAAGTCCCAGCTAAGCCTGAACTTGGTATCAATATTTCCTCAACCCACTTCTACTGACTAGTATAGTGGATGTAAGGGTCGAATCCCACAGAGATGAATGCGCTTTGGTAATTGTGGTGATATTCTGGAATTGTTGGTTAGTTACCACGCTTTGGGTTGAGATTCTATCTAGACTGGAACTTAAGGTGGTACACTACTGACTAGGAGGTGTGAAAGATGATTAAGAAGTAGTTGTGTACGTGACATTGAGGGAACATTATGTTTCAGAAAATATCTGGAAGGTACGGGTTACTATAAAAGGCTAAACAGAATATCAGAGAATAAGTGGTAGTTAGGTGACTAGGCTGACAGATCTGTAGGGTACTAGCAGAAAAAGTAGAGAAAAGTAAAGGACAAAAGCAAAAAGTAACTAAAAAGCAAAAGTGGTCTCAAACTTAGATGTAGGTGTTATCTTCTTCCACATGAATAAACTCAGATCAACAAACCCAGAATTCATGAACGAGAGTTTCAGATTAACAACTTACGAAAACAGATCTAACAATTTAAACTCCAAATCAAAAGATTAAACTAGCGAAACTGAAATTACGCTCACTGGGTAGCATGCAAGGTGGCAGAAATCACGTGAACTAAGCCTTCGCACTTAACACTTAAATCTAAATCTAACATCAAACTCAATTCACAAACTCAGAACGATCAACTTAGAAATGAAAATATGCATTCAACACTTGGAAATTACAGTAGCAACTAGATCTACACTATCTAGGCAGAAAGAAACTGAATCAAACAGAAACCGATGCACAAAAACAACTTCATAGTAATAAAACGTCTGGATGTCAACCAAAGTACTTCAAAGTCAGCAAGTATTGAAAATGCAACAGATCCAACGTAAGAAAAACAAGTAAGATTAACTACGAAAGCAATTAAAGATTGTTTTGCCACTCCGGGCAAAGAAACGACTATCACTACGCGACGAACTGGCTGGAATGAGATAATGTGGAACTCCGGCGAACTGGTGAACTTCAGGTGACCATGGCTGTAGCGAGGAACGAGAAGATGTAGGACAATGTTGAAAGGAATGATCTACCGAGAGAGAATTCTAACTAAGTGTAGAGGTCCTAAAGTTCTTTCTTTTTTTCTCCAAGTGACTCCCTTTTATAGGGAGGTCTGCCCTTGATTTTTAGGGTAGAGTCATCTCGTGAAATGACTCTTTTGCTCTTATTTGTGGTTGATCTTTCCCAGCAATCCTTCTTCTCCATCTCGAGCCTTTTTTGGCATGCATCTTGGTCAGTATCGTACCCTTCTGGCGCTCTTTTCAACTGAGTTATCCGAATCTTTCCATACTGACTAGAACCCTTTCCCTGCACACTTTAGCAACTGTTTTGCAAATATAATCCAATTATGCACGTTATACTGACCAGTAACCAAGGCCTAGAATACGACTTATCAAACTGCTCACACTTACCACATGCTTGTCCTCAAGCGTGAAGAACAAACAAAAAAGAAATAAGTCAAATTCTAGCCTGTTTACACCCCTGACCGACTCTATCCTAAACTAGACTCAGATCCGGCCTTAGACAGCCTTGAATTTCTGCCCCCCTTTCCTTCCCAGTCAGTACATCTGCTCGTCAAGATCACCCATACTCGCGGCCAAACACTAGATTCGCTCAGTCACTCATTCCTCACCTGGGATGTTAGGACTTTATTCTCTCATAATGCTGAACCACGGATGCTTCAGACTCCGATCTCACGTGCAGCTCCTGAGGGACTTTAAGGTTTGTAACGGGGCTATTGGTTTGTAGTGTTTGGGGTGGTTGTTCCTAAGGCTCTAAGATTAAAAAACTACTACTTATTTTGATGTGGGAGAACTGTGTGCATTTGAGCTTTCAGCTATTACTTCTCTCAGTTGGACATTTTCTGATATTGGTCTCCAACTGGTCAGTAGCGTCTTGTGGCTTCGCCACCCTTATTCCTTCTTTTCTTTTCTTTTCTTTTTGTGTGGTCAAGTGTTTTCGACCATTTTCTTCAACATTCTTTATGTAGCTTCGCCACCCTTATTCCTTCTTATCTTTTTGGGGCCTGGAATCTCTTCCTGGTCATTTTTCTCCTTGCTTCTCAATTTCCTTCTCCGGTTGGTTTTCTTCTTGTATGTCCTTCTGGCCAGTTGCCTTCTTGCCTTATGCCTCGCACACACAGAATCCCAGCGGCTAGGGGGTTATATATGGGTGTAGATATGGCTAGAAAAAAGGATCTAAATATGGTTTTTTTTGGGCGGGGGGGTTTCCTATTGCCTTCAGGTTTTGCTACACGCGGTCACCTCACCCTAGGCATCATGTGGCAGCCACTCTTTTCTTTTCTAGTTTGGTGGAAAGTGGTTCCACTTTAGGCTTTTAACTCACATTTTAAGAGGGCTTTTGCGTTTGGCTCTAAGGATGGGCTTTCCTCTCATACTTGCATCATCTGTACTGACTACGAGATAATAAGGGGGATGGTTTCCATTGTCCAGCATGTCCTATCTCCCTCAATTCTCCTCACCATCAGCTCAAGACAATTGAGTTTTAAGCCCAATCAACACGTATAAAAAAAACTAGACCTAGAAAAACACTACACAAACACTAAACACAGACTACACATATACACATATGTCATACTGGCCGTTGCATCCCCCCTCCCACTTCATAAGTGTCTGCCCTCAGATAAGGCTGTGAAGTGGAAAAGGTAATGGCTAGTATGGCTGACACACAGACGTACCAAAACAAGAACGACACATGTTGATACTAAAACTTCTTACACTTAGACTATGCAATATGCTAAGTGGGAGAGTTTTAAACCTAAACAGAGCTCAACAAAAACAAACACATATATACATAAACTCCTCACACTTAGGCTACGCAGTAGGCTAAGTGTGAGTTAACATGCACACGAAAAGGAAACAACATAAACACAAACACATGCGTAAAAGTAGTAAACCCCGTACTTCTCACACTTAGACTATTCAATAGTCTAAGTGTTATGAATAGGGTTTACACTCACATGCTACACAAAATTACTCTACCTAAAAACAACAAAAATAAAAATAAAAAAAAAACTGAAATTAAAAGAAAAGAGAACATACTGGTCAGTGGGGTGGTCATATATTTCTCCTGCTCCTCCGTGGGGCAGGGGTTGGTGCAGGTGGTTCTTTGGAATCCTTTCTCTCGGATTCGGATTCACTTTCCTCAGATTCTGCTGTTTCCTCGGTACCTTTTTCCTCTGTCGCTTCCACTTCTGTCTCGACTATTCTTGGTTCATCAGTCTGGCCTCTGTGGCCACTCGGTCCAGCTCCTCGAACTATCTTTCCTGTCGCTAACTCCTTCAGAATACTTTCCATCACATTTGTCAGGCGAGTCAACTTCGCTCTGGCCTACCTATTCTCCTCCGCTAGCTCTGCCACTGCTATCTCCAATCTCTCCTGTCTCTGCGCTTGAGCTTGTGTTCCTTGGCTTGCTGCAACTCTTCCAGCCGGGATAGCCTCCTCACCCATCACGTAGAAACGCGGGGCACCTTCCCTGATATAGACAGTGTTCGTGCGGATGAAAAAGGGCGTATTAAACGGGCCAGGAGGGTCCACCATGGTTAGAGGAGATAAGCCTTCGGCCTCCAAGATAGTGATGTTGTTCCTTACGAATGCTCCCAAGATATGGCAGAGGGAGAGGTTTCTCGCGGGATGGGTGGCAATGATATGACACTAATAAGCTGTCCAGAAACCCAGATGTATTTTCCTCCCGCGCTTGGCGCACCAAAGGAGGTATAGTTCTTTGCCCCAGCAAGTTGAAGTCCAAGTAGAGTTGTACCAGGTGTAAGATCAAGTTGTTGAAGTGGATGGAGCGAGATATAGTGGAAGAAAACACCCAGCGTCCGGGTGAGTTAATTCTTCCCATGCCTCCTGGGGCTCAAAGTCTACGTGCCTACGGGGAATCCCCCGTTCCCTACTTCTCCACTCCGGCCCTATGGCCTCCTCTAAACTACACATCCCCAAATGGACTGTCCACTCATTCAAACTCATGCTCACCTCCCTACCGAATACCCTACAGGTGATAGACTCTTCATCTAAGTCTGTGGTGACCTTAAATCTGAATGTAGTGAAAAACTCCTTCCCCAACCTTATAGGTACACTCGGATCCTTGTTTTCTAACAGCCAATCAAAACCCAAAGCACGAAAATGCAACAAGAAAGGCTCACGGGCATTTAATTCATCAAGGGAAGGGAAATAAAGTACCTTCCCGCCCTTAAATTGCTTGTTGATGTCGTCCTTCGTGCTAAAGTGCTTCATGTCCGCAATCAGCTCGTCAGTGAGCTTCACCTTCCAACGCCGGTACTTCAATCTCTCTACCGGAGGATGTATTAGCTCCCGATGGTTGTGCGGAAGCTGTTGTGCTCCGTACTCTTCATCCTCTAGAGAGATGTCACTGTCGGATTCCGACTCTTCACTAGCAGTCTAGTCGCTGTCGTTTGTCTCCTGAAGATGCGGTGGGGTTCTCTGATCTGGGTCCGTGATGACGATGCCTATGTTGCATGTGCGTTGCTTCTTGCTGCTTGGCTTCCTCTTAACAGGGGCTTTCCCTTTCCTTTTTCTCTCTTCTTGGTATCTGTCCTCATCTCGGTCTTCATCCTCTTCCGGTTCCTTCTCTGCTTGTGTTGAAGGCTTGTCCTGGGCTATAGGGCGGGTCTCCACGCGGATATGTGTATTATCATCTCTTAGCTCGACGTGACCTACTGACTCAGATGCGAGGTCCAGATCCTCAGCCATCTGCTCAGTCTCATCTCTCTGGTCACTCGGCGTTGTGGAGACCACTTCCGCTGCCGTCGATGCATCTTCCAAGTTAGTAGCTGGAAAAGATTCCTCCCCAGGTTTTGTTGTGAGTCACCCTTTCTTCGTCACTTAAAACTTTAACTGGATCTGCTGTTGTGTTCGCCTTCGTCTTGCTGGATGTCCATTTTCCTAGGCATCTCTGCGATACTCTCTTGGGCTTTGGTCGTACTGCCTTGGGATCGTCCCTCAACACCAATTTCCTTTTGACTGCTTTCGGTTTAAACACTGGAGGTGCCACTGGTTCTGGCTCCTCTGTTCGTACCACGGTCTCCTCCTAATCAATGTGCGCATCACTCTCCCCTGCGTCTGGCTAGAGAGTCACTGACTGTGGTTCTCGTTCTCCGCTTTGCCTCTCTTCCACCTCTTCTTCTGGCTGATGGGCTTTGCCTTCTGGGTCGTTCCTTATACTAGCTTCTCCACCCTCTCTTACTGCCTCCGATGCATCTTCTTCTTCCTCACGGGTTACCTCCTTCAACAGCGCCTCAAACTCCTCATCCGTCATAAGGCCTTGCTTTCTGGCCGTTTCATTCAGATCAATCTATTCCCTCGCCCTTTCTTGAGAGATGGGCTCCGTTGCCGGCGTTCTTTCTGGTTCATCTCCTCCCTCCTAGCTCGTCGGCTCCTCGCTCCTTTTTTCCTCACCTTCCCCTGGGTCAGAGTCGTAATAGGCGGATATGGGGTCAATATCCATTGATTCGGTTTCTTGGCGAGTCGGGGAGGGTTTCGAAGGTTCCGATGGTGCAGTGTCGAGGGAGTCGTCGAGTTGTTGAGGAAGTCCGAACGGAAGTGGGTGGTTGTGCTGTGGGTTGCACAATCGGTACTGATGTAGGTACTGCCGGGGCTTCTTCGGTCATGCTCCATTTGCCCCCGATTCGGCTAAAACCGGCCAACTCGGCCGCCCAATCTCAATTCGGGTCCTACTGTCTGAGGAACTCCGTCATTACGTCCAAAGAAACCATCACCGGAACTTGAGGAATCGGCTCCTGTGGTTGCGGGTTCGGCGGCCGTTCTTCCGTTGGTGGTTGCAATTCTGGGTTTTCTTCCCGATGGACTGAAGGGGGTTTCTCACCGGTTTGTTTCTTTGCCCATTTCTTCTTCCCCATGGCTTGGATATGTGGTTTCTGGTGGTAATGTGAGTGTTGGTTTTTGGTGAATGTTGGGAATTTTCGGAAGAAAGAAATTGCAGGTGAGGGTTTGTGAAATGAAAGGGGAGAGACGGTCTGGATATGAGAGTAGAATGGGTTGTTGAGGGTTTGTAACTAGTTATGAGCGGTTTCCAGGTTGGCGTTGATTTGTGTGGGAGACGGTTGAGAGCGCTGCCTCCTGATTGGATGTCGCATGTCCTTCTCTGCACACGCGCCCTCCCAGTCGTTGTCCGCCTGCGAAGCTGCAACAACCCCAATTCAAATTTCGTCCCTCAATGATTTTCCCCTATATTTTCCCAGATTAGTAACAAAGTAAAAAGGACACTTAAATAAAATTGAGAGTTTCACAAAAATGGCATTCTGGTGGTCAGTACTACTCCAAATTAAATTTAAGGACCGAAAAATATTTTTTTGGATTTTAATTTTTAATTGCATGCAGAGATTTAATTAACTACCACGTATTTATAATATTTACATTTCTCTTAGGAAATTTGGAATTCTACATGGTCAGTATGTGCAAACTTCGATAAAAGGAAACTAGCCCAGTGGAACTCCAAATTTCTATCCTACCGGTCAGTATGCAACCTTAGTATGTGGTGCAGTGGGATCTCATCCACTACACCCACATCACTATTCTCCCTAAACACCTTCAGTCTATGTCCATTTACGATAAAAGGTTCAGAGATAGGAATACTCCCTGAAATCTCCACTGCTCCATTAGAACGGAGTGCGGTTATGACATAGGGTCCTGTCCACTTCGACTTGAGCTTCCCAGGCATTAGCTTCAATCTCGACTGGAAGAGTAGTACTTTCTGGACAACATGGAGGTCTTTGGTCCTTATACCACATGGCGGAATCAAACGATTCCAATCTAAGTTCTTCTAACTCCTGTAGCTGCAGCTTCCTTTCCTCTTCACAGGCCCTAGCATCCATATTAACTTTCTGTACTGCCCAGTATGCTCGGTGCTCGATCCCCATTGGTAAGTGGCACATCTTTCCAAAAATGATTCGGTACGGGTACATTCCTATGGGAGTTTTGTAGGCTGTCTGATACGCCCACAGAGCATCCTCTAACCTCACACTCCAGTCCTTCCTAGAAGGATTGACGGTTTTTTCTAGAATCTTCTTTATCTCTCGGTTAGAGATCTCTGCTTGACCGTTCGCTTGCGGGTGGTAGGGGCTAGATAATATGTGGTGCACACCGTACTTCTTCATCAAGGCTTCGATTGTGCGGCTACAGAAGTGAGTTCCCTGATCGGATATGATGGCCCTTGGTACTCAGAATCGACTGAAAATATTGCTCTTGAGAAACTTGGCCACCTCTTTCGCCTCACACGTGCTTGTGGCCTTGGCTTCTACCCACTTAAAGACATAGTCAACTGCGACTAAGATATACAAGTTCCCATAAGACGAGGGAAAAGGTCCCATGAAGTCCATCCCCATATGTCGAACAGCTCACAAACAATGACCGGGACTTGTCTCATTTCATCTCGTGCAGAGATCCCACTGGTCAGTTGACAACGCTCACAACCTCTACAGAATTCATAGGCATCTTTGTTGAGGGTTGGCCAATAAAATCCGCTATCCAAGATCTTTCTCGCCATTTTTTTGGGAACGAAGTGTCCTCCACTGGCCAAGGAGTGGGAATGTATTAGTACGTCCCTTTGCTCTTAGTCAGGAATGCATCTTCTTATCACTTGATCTGCTCCTACCCTCCAATGATATGGGTCGTCCTAAAAGTAGTATTTTGCTTCACTCTTGATCTTCATTCTTTGAGTTTTAGTGATGTTTGGCACTTCTGGAAGCTCTCCCGAAACTAGGTAGTTGGCTAAGTCCGCATACCATGGCTCCTGTTCTACTTTTTCGTTCCCTTTTTCTGTCACATCCTGGCCAGTAAGCTTCATCACTTCCTCCCAATCAATTTTTCTAACGTCAAAAATTACTTCACATAAGTGTTCCTCAGGAAATCGGTCGTGTACCTCCTCGCTGCTCCCATCTTGCACTATCCTGCTCAAATGATCCGCGACTTTATTCTCGACCCCTTTCTTGTCTTCCGCCTCCCAATCGAACTCTTGTAACAGGAGTACCATCGGATTAAGTGGGGTTTTGACTCTTTCTTGGTAATCAGGTACTTAATGGCCGCATGGTCAGTATAGACGATGCCTTGAATCCCAACAGGTACTGCCGAAACTTTTCAAATGAGTACACCACAGCTAGCATCTCATTCTCAGTGTTTTAGATGCATAGAAGCTCACATACCTTTTTCCTTCGTTCTTCTGACCCAGAACAGCTCCCACCGCGTAATCACTGGCATCACACATCACTTCGAAAGGATGATCCCAGTCAAGAGCCCGAATAATTGGTGCAGATACCAGCTTTTCTTTGAGGAGGTTGAAAGCAGCCTTGCACTGTTTATCAAAATTAAATTCCACCTCATTTTGAAGAAGTCTGGTAAGGGGTTGGGCTATTTTGGCGAAGTCCTTAATAAATCGTCGATAAAATCCTGCATGCCCCAGAAAACCCCTTATCTCCTTCTGGTCAGTAGGGAAGGATAGTTTGGAAATGACGTCCACTTTGGCTTGATCCACCTGGATACCTCTCTCTGACACCACATGGTCTAGGACGATCCCTTCCGTGACCATGAAATGACACTTCTCAAAATTCAAGACCAGGCTCTTTGCTTGACACCTCCCCAAAACTATGTCCAAGTGATGAAGGCATGAGTCGAAAGAGTCCCCGTAGACTGTAAAGTCATCCACGAATATCTCTATGCACTCCTCGATCAGATCGGAAAATATGCTCATCATGCATCTTTGGAATGTTTCTGGAGCGTTGCAAAGACCGAATGACATGCGTCATGACGCGTAAGTTCCAAATGAGCAGGTAAAGGTGGTTTTGTCCTGGTCTCCAGGGTCCACGTAGATTTGAAAATACCCGCTGTACCCATCTAAAAAACAAAAGTACTTCTTCCCAGCCAGTCGCTCTAACATCTGGTCGATGAACAGTAGGGGGAAGTGGTCTTTCCTGGTTGCGGCGTTCAGTTTGCGGTAGTCAATGCACATCCGCCAACCAGTGACTAGCCTTGTTGGTATCAGCTCATTTCTCTCATTCTAAACCACTTGAATCCCTGACTTCTTTGGGACCATGTGGACGGGGCTGACCTATCGGGTACCGAATAGATAATTCACAATGACAGCAACTTCAAGATTTCTTTCAATATTTCCTCCCGCATGTTGGGGTTCACCTTCCTCTGCGAATCTCGATTTGCTTTCGCTCATTCTTCTAGCCTGATATGATGCATACAGACATCGGGACTTATCCCTACCAGATCTGTAAGGCTCCATCTAATTGCTTTTTTGTTCTTGCCTAGAACGGTCAGTAGCCTTGCCTCTTGTTCTTTCATAAGGCTGCTGCTAATGATCACCGGGTACGAGTTTTCCTCCCCTAAGAAAGCATACTTCAGTGTTGCTGGCAGTTTTTTCAATTCAAGTTGTGGAGGAAGTGTGTCAGCTGGTAGAATGCTCCTTGCAGCATCCCCCTCCTTCTCTAACTCTTCATCTGAAAGTTCTCTGTACTGGCTGGTAGCTGAGCCCCTGCAGCTCCAATAAATTCTGATTTCTGACAGAAATCCTAAATTTCTCCCTCTATCTCTTCGTCAGTTAACCCTTGGCCACTGATCAGATCACACCATGCAGCCGGTTCTACATCAGCCTGCTCATACACATCCAACGCTTGGAGTTTTTCCTGCAATAATTCGGTCTCAAGAAAATCTTGGACTAGAGGGTCAATTACATCAACATAGCATAGATTTTCATAATCGATAGGCTTTTTCTTGGCCTCATTGATATCAAATGTGAATTTCTCCCCATGAAAATTAATGCAAATTGTCCCTTCAGCCATGTCCACGATTGTCTTAGCTGTTCTAAAAAATGGTCTCCCTAGTAAAATACCACTAGACTCCCTAGCTTCAGACTCACTCATCTTGATCACATAAAAGTCAGCATGATAAGTAAAATCATGCACTCTCACCAACGCAATTTCTAACACACCTTCAGGATTTATGCATGACCTATCAGCCAGTTGGATTAATACCTTAGTGCTCGATAACATTACTCCCTTCAGCCGATTATAAACTGACAATGGCATAACATTTATAGAAGCTCCCAGATCACACATTGCATGCTCGATTTTTACATCTCCTATAGTTATAGGCAAAGTGAACATACCTGAATCGGCTCTCTTGGGCGGTAGCTTTTCCTGCACAATCGCTGACGCTATTCCTTCCACCATGATCTTTCCATCCTTCTGGGCCTTCCCGGCTATAAATTCCTTGACAAATTTTCCATATGGGGTAGCTTCACGGCTTAGAGGAATGGTATGGTGACATCCAGCTTCCCAAAAATTGACATGTAATCCACTAGGTTTTCCTTCTTCCTCTTGGTCACGAAACGGTAAGGGAATGGTTTTCTTCCTTTCGCCTTGTCTACCGGTTCCCCGATAGCCTTTCTGGAATCTTTATTGGGCACATTCTGGGCTGGAGCTTCTTTCATGGACTCCACCACCTTAGGCTGGTCTCCACTGGGTTGTATGCCCTTGGTTACATCCTTTTCCACTAGCGTTTCGTCCAAGAAAAACAGATCTTGCATCTGGGGCAGAGATCTGTTGAGTTCTTCCTTCGAGAAGACGTCTTTCAGTATATTCGTCCCACTAGGCTCTCCATTGGACTTCTTCGGTTGGGGCCCCTCATAGGCAGTACCGGATCGCAATGTGACCTTGCTCACGTTTGCCTTTTCAGGAACATGGACTGTAGATGGGAGTTTTCCTGAATTCCCCTTCATTTCACCTATTGAACTTGCCAGCTGAGCCAATTGCCTATTCATCATGTCTATGTTCGCCTTGTGCTCCTTCTGGGTATTCTGCATCCCCTGCACTACTTCATTATTGGACTGCAACTCACCCTTGATACTTTGCTGCGAAGCGATCAATTCTCCCATCATGTCCTCCATAGATCTCCTTGACCTGTTAGGATATTGGGACTAATTTGGCCCTTGGTGCTGGTTATACTAGGGGTTTTGGTTGGGTGGGTAATTTTGGGAGTTTTGTTGGTTCTGGTTAGGTGGGTGGTGGTTATACTGGCCAGGAGGGTTGTACTGGTCTTGGTGATATTGATTCTGGTTCTGTCCTTGGAAATGGTTCTGGTTTTGGAACTGGTTTTGGTTCTGCTGATGTTGGGAACCTTGATTATGCTGACTCTGGTAATTTAGGAAGTTTCTCTAGTGGGGTGGTACATAGATAGAGTTTGAGTTTTGGTTCTGTGGGTTCTGGTTATGGGGTTGTTGGTTTCTTCCTGAACAGTTGGATTGGTGGTCGGGATTTGCTGGGCCACAGTTGGAATTCTGGTTCGGGTGGGGGTTGTATTGGTTCTGACCTTGACTTTGGTTCTGATTTTAGTTCCCATCTCCCCATCGAAAATTTGGATGGTCCCTCCATGGTGCATCCCACTGTCTCCCCTGGATCCAATTCCCACTAGAGTTATAGTACCCTGCAGCATTGACTTGCTCCATGTTGACGAAGTCATTCGGTTGATCGTAACCCAGTCCTTGATTTCCCTGCTCTGCATCTTTATAGCTCTTAGTTGGGGAAGTGGTGGTGCATTCTTTTCGATCGCGCTCAGGAGTGTCTTTTTCAGCTCTTTCATTTTCAAATCCATCTTCTGCTCTATCTTCTGCTCCTGGTCAGTAGACGAAGCACTCACAATTCTTTCTCTGTTGTAGCCATCCCTTGAATTGTCGTACTCCTTCTTTGCGCTCAAAAGCTTCCCTACGACCTTTTTCGCTTCACTGACCCTTAGTTGTGTGAAGCTTCCTCCTGACGACGAGTTTTCCAAGTCTTTTGTTGTCTTGTTCATCCCCTCATAAAATGTATGATGTATCTCTATATCGGCCATACGATGGTTCAGACATGCATCCAAAAGGCTCATATACTTCGCCCAATAATCACTCAAGGGTTCATCGTAACCCTGCTTCACACTGGTTATCTCTCTCTTCAGCGCACTCGTCTTAGATGTCGGAAAAAATTCGCCTAAGAAGGCTGACTTGAAATCGGCCCAACTCTCAATGGAGTCGGGTGGCAGGCGCATGAACCATGTGTTGTCCTCCCCTTTTAGGACGAACGGCAAGACCTTCAATCTGTAGTCATCCTCGGTTGCCCCCGCTGGCCTTCTCTAAGCCTTACAAATCTTACAGAACTCATGAAGGAATTCGTAGGGGCCTTCGTAGCTCTTCCCACAGTACGTGGGTAGAATTGCGATAACATGGGGCTTCACATCACAGGCTGTCTGTCTTGGGGTGACAACTATAGCTTGCGGCGGTTCTCCTTCGGTATGCGTGTTCAGCGATCCAATCTCCGGATCATCATCTACTTGGGTAGCCATTATCCTTGTGTTACCCTCCAACTGTAGCAACTGTTCTGGTATTCCTCCTTCTATGGTGTCTTTCTCTTCGTCACTACTCGTGCCTAGGTCAGGCAGGGCTGTCGACAGGCCAGAACGAGTGGTCACTAGTATAGTCCCTCGTTGAAGTATCTTCGGTCTCCAATGGTCAGGAGCCGAACTGCTTCTCATAAACTGAAAGAAAAAGAAAAGAGAAAAGTTATACACAATATGTACGCCAAAGTATCACACACAAGAACAGTAAATAACGTCATTCATCCCCGGCAACGACGCCATTTGATAAGTGCCAGGTTTGAGCAGGTGTCGCGTCAAGCAAAGGATGTATCCTACTGATCAGGATGGAAGTCCCAGCTAAGCCTGAACCTGGTATCAATAATTTCTCAACCCACTTCTACTGACTAGTATAGTGGATGTATGGGTCGAATCCCACAGAGATGAATGCGCTTTGGTAATTGTGGTGATATTCTGGAATTGTTGGTTAGCTACCACGATTTGGGTTGAGATTCTATCTAGACTGGAAATTAAGGTGGTACACTACTGACTAGGAGGTGTGAAAGATGATTAAGAAGCAATTGTGTACGTGAGATTGAGGGAACATTATGTTTCAGAAAATATCTGGAAGGTACGGGTTACTATAAAAGGCTAAACAGAATATCAGAGAATAAGTGGTAGTTAGGTGACTAGGCTGACAGATCTGTAGGGTACCAGCAGAAAAAATAGAGAAAAGTAAAGGACAAAAGCAAAAAGTAACTAAAAAGCAAAAGTGGTCCCAAACTTAGATGTAGGTGTTATCTTCTTCCACATGAATAAACTCAGATCAACAAACCCAGAATTCATCAACGAGAGTTTCAGATTAACAACTCACGAAAACAGATCTAACAATTTAAACTCCAAATCAAAAGATTAAACTAGCGAAACTGAAATTACGCTCACTGGGTAGCATGCAAGGTGGCAGAAATCACGTGAACTAAGCTTTCGCACTTAACACTTAAATCTAAATCTAACATCAAACTCAATTCACACACTCAGAACGATCAACTTAGAAATGAAAATATGCATTCAACACTTGGAAATTACAGTAGCAACTAGATCTACACTATCTAGGCACAAAGAAACTGAATCAAACAGAAACCGATGCACAAAAACAACTTCATAGTAATAAAATGTCTGGATGTCAACCAAAGTACTTCAAAGTCAGCAAGTATTGAAAATGCAACAGATCCAACGTAAGAAAAATAAGTAAGATTAACTACGAAAGCAATTAAAGATTGTTTTGCCACTCCGGGCGATGAAACGACTATCACTACGCGACGAACTGGCTGGAACGAGATAATGTGGAACTCCGGCGAACTGGTGAACTTCAGGTGACCATGGTTGTGGCGAGGAACGAGAAGATGTAGGACAATGCTGAAAGGAATGATATACCGAGATAGAATTCTAACTAAGTGTAGAGGTCCTAAAGTTCCTTCTTTTTTTCTCCAAGTGGCTTCCTTTTATAGGGAAGCATGCCTTTGATTTTAAGGTAGACTCTTCTCATGAAATGACTCTTTTGCCCTTATTTGTGGTTGATCGTACCCTTCTGGCGCTCTTTTCACCTGAGTTATCCGACTCTTTCCATACTGACTAGAACCTTTCCCTGCACACTTTAGCAACTGTTTTGCAGATATAATTCAATTATGCACGTTATACTGACCCGTAACCAAGGCCTAAAATACGACTTATCAGGTCCACTTGACCATCCTGCCTGACCTCCCTGCATTTTGTTCCCTCCAGTGTTTGCCCTCTCCTGGATCCGAGCAGACCAGTTGGGCTGCCCTTCGGTGAGTTGTAAGGACTACGTCGGGAGTGGTTGGCTTTGATTCTGATCAGTCCACCTAAAGTTAGGGTGGTCCCTCCATGGAGCATCTCTCTGCTTCCCCTGGATCCAGTAGCCATTTGCGTTCCAATGACCTACTACATTCACTTGGGCTTGCGGCTCTACCTCAGGGGGGAATTCACAGTAATAATAATGATGTTCTTCTGGTGGGAACGGTTGCAGCACATACTGTGTCTCCTTTGGTGCAGGTGGTGGTGGCGGTCTTGCTTTCTCTACTACCTCCAGTAGCTTCTTCTCCATTTGCTCAAATTGAGCCTCCAACTATTCATCATTGCGTGTCTCTGCTGCGTGCACTACCCCTCTTATATACTGGCCTCAAGATATCTCATACGACCGCTTAGCCTTGATCAGCCTCTCCAGTATATTTTTAGCTTGGCTAAACTGGGTTTTCGAGAAATCCCCTTGAGCTGCGAGGTTGAGGTCGTTCTTGCTGTCCACCGTAAGTCCGCCATAGAAGATCGAGTAGATCTCCCGCTCCCCTAGCTTGTGGTTGGGGCATGCTTGAAACAGCCCTTGAAATCTGTCCCAGTATTGACCGAGGGGCTCATCGTACTCCTGTCTGGCTTCGGTAATCTCCCGTTTGAGGGCACTCGTCTTTGATGCTGGAAAGAAGCAGTCTAGGAATATCATGCGGGACTCGGCCCATGTTCTGATGGATCCTTCTGGCAGTCTTGACAGCCAGACACCCGGATCGCCCTTCAAAACGAAGAGAATAGCTTTGAGCCTATACTCTTCGGATGTGGATCCAGCCGGCACGGGCTGAATGTCACAGTATCGGCAGAACTCCTCCAGGAAGGCGTACGGACATTCCTTTGAAAGACCGTAGAAGTGGGACAAAACGGCCAGTACTCCTGATTTGATCGTGATGGTCCGCATCCCAAGAGTAGCGGCAATGGCATGTGTGGGCTCCTTCTCATCATGAGCGTGCGGAGAGCCGATTCCAGAGTCGTCAGCGACAAGGGCCATCTCTATTTCTGTTCCTTCTGGTGGTGGTGGTAGTGTGTTTCGTTCAGCGGCTGCTGCTGCTTCTAATGCTGCTCTGAAACGGGTGGTGACAACGCCGGCTTCCTGGACTCTCCAATGAGCGTCAGCGCCTCTGTATATAAGAGGGTGATTCCAGTGGCCTCCGCGGTGATACCTTCTCATCAACAGCAGGAAAAACAAATGAGAAACGAAAAAAAAGAAAACTATTTACTCCTACGCACTACGCACAAACATGAAGTAACACCATGCTTCTCCGGCAACGGCGCCATTTTGGAAGGACCACGAGAGGAGCGTGAATTCGGACCAAGTTATATTGAAGATAACCGAACCGATTGGAACAGTTAGCAAACGTCGTTGCCACTTGATCGATGCAAACTCGCTCTCGCTCGTTTCCTACCAAAGTAATTTGTAAACTCCCAATTTTGCACTACTTTAACAGTAAAGCGGCAAGTTCGGGGTCGATCCCACAGAGAAGTTAGTTTGTCGAGTGTGAGTAGTGAACAGGGGGTTGGCTGCTCCCACGCTTTAACTTGAGAGTTTTTAACTACTGATTTTACTCTAGGCAGAATTAAACTACTGGGTCAAGTGAATTGAAGGCGAAAACGTAAAAGTAAATGCGAGGATGAAAACGAAATAACTTTGATTAAACTAAAACTGAGAACAGTACAGCGAGAAGTTTAAACTAAGCTAACACTTTGGGAAACTACGAAATCAAGTAAAACCGAGAAGAATCTCGGCGGGAAACTTCAGAATACGCTGACAAATAACAAGTATTCTGTAGCGCTTCTTCAATCGCCCTTTCTAACTAAGCAACACTTTATCTAAGCTAGGCTAAGCTATCTAGAGAACTAAACTAAGCTAAACTAGACGGAAAGTAAAGGATTTGATTCTTTTCTTGTGATGGCACATCCTCTATTTATAAGCTCTACTCGCCCTCCAGCTGGATAACGATCTTGACAGGGAATATTCACTCACTCTGAGGATGAGCGACTCATTGATTGCTACGTGTTTTTCCTTCTAGAATGTCGATGCTTTTGAGTAACAGATTCATGACTCAGCTCTGTCCTTGCGTCTCATATGCCAGCACGTGTCCCCTTCTAGAACGTTGTCCTTGATAACAGAATGGTGCGCCAGATCCAGCTTATTTCCTCACGTGCCCTTCTTCTGGAAGCCAGTGGTCCCTGCCTAACTGCTTGATTACTCCCATTGATCAACTCCCTGATTTATTGGCCTTTTCCGCCGATTGTACGTGCTTGATCAGTTTGGCTTCGTTGCCTTGGTCAAGCGGCATTTCTGCACAATTAACACTTGTTTTGCGCGATAAACCGATCAAGTAGTACACATTTTCCACATACATCGATGCATGAAATAGGCCTTATCAGCCATCGGCTGGGGCGATTGATCGAGCATGGGGCAGAGGCGTTAGGGAAGGGCGATCGGCTCCCTCCCCACAATGGGAGGCGATCAGAGGCGATCCGGTGGCCGATCGCTCGACCCTTGTGATCGACCACCACTGCTGATGCTCTAAGAGGCTAAATTATTACATATAATAAATAAAGAGCATAAGAATGGACTGTAAAGCCCACACGCGCGCCAGTCCTGCTCCGCCCCGCCAAGGCAAGGGCCGAGGCCATGGCCGCAAGCCGTGAGCCTTGGCCTGAAAACATGGTGTTGCAGTATAGGAAGATAAGACTTGGAGACTAAGCAAGTTATATTTTTGATTTTATTTATTTCCCAGTTAATTGAATTAGTAGATGGAAAAATGTTAGAGAAAACAGACTGAATGAACAATTTATCAAAGAAACCCTAGTTTCTATGAAAAATGAGTATAACACTCAATGTAAAAATAAATATTCAAAGTCCGTCTTTTTAGTTCAACAATAACGCCTTTAAATAGACAAAGGGAAATCCTAAACTTAAGGAAAATAAAAACTTAAAGGAAAATAAGCTAAAAATAAAAACTTGATATAAGAAAAAACAATTACTTATAATATTTTTACATCAACTCTCACTGTAGAACTCACAATTCCTAATTGAAGTCTGTTGGGAGAAAAGGGTGGTGAGATTAGGTGGAGACATACTCATATATAGAGGTTGGCATGAAAACTGCTTGATCAATGGACTTGATCAATGGATTGGCAGGCAGAAACACTGCAGCACTTGATTCTCTGTGCAAGCCGTTCAAGAGGTTGTCCTCAATCCAAAGGACTGACTTAATGGGCCTTGAATAGTGTAACATGGGCCTGGGAAGAGAATGCCCAAAAGAACATTTCCTTTGTATTTTAAATTCTTTTTTTTTCTAGTTTCATGTGTTCAATTATGTAAGCTAAAAAGTAAGCTCGGAGATGCGTACGTAAATTCTCATTCTAGACATGGACTTTGTATTCTTTATGTACTACATTTAGTTTATCAATGCAATAAACATGAATTCATTCATAATTCATTTGTTGTTCCATTTTTATTTATAATTTGAAACTTAACATTTAGTTAGGCGTATCAACCAAGGTTAAAAACTAATTCAATCACCAACAAACATCCGAAAGTTGACATGCGCTCTTAAACCCAAGGACTATAAGTTATGAAAAATTGAGAGGCATGTATTACAAAACTAAGCTTGCAACACTTAACATTTACAAATTATTTACAATAGGCATATATATATATATAGACTACATATATAATTATTCTAAAGTTCTCTTTCTATTTTTTTTGTTCTAGAATTTTCTTTTTTTTTTCTCTCTTCTATTTATTTCTAGATATATATGTTATAAACTATCTTCAATTTTTAATTACAAACATTAGGCTTATTGTTTATTCAACGCATTTCGTACAATGAACAAGATAATGAAGGTCAACTCGGTTGATAAAACATGTTTTCTCCATCCAATTCAATTCATCATAGGAATAAATAGAGAACCATTATTGAGCCTTTTTATTTTTTGAAAAAATAAAACATTGTAGATAAAGTAAGTTTACAAAATTTAAAAAATTAATAAAGTTTCACTCTCAAATGTATACCACCACTTCAATGTCATAAAGATTGGTATCCACCCTCGTGCGACGACTTAATTCATTTTCCGAAAAAAATTTGATATCACTTTATCATAACATAAATATGAAATAGAATAAATATATAGTAATAATAATTATTAGTTTGTATAACTAAAAGATAGTATATGATTAAGTACAAAACATACACATAAAAATTATAATTGACTATCCACTGCAAAGGAGAATAATCACACTTTAACATAGGGATGTCAATCGGGCCAGCCCACCGGGTTTCGGGCCAACCCTATTCGGGTTGCGGGTCAATCGGGTGTGGGCTAATCGGGTCGTGATTTTTGCGGGTTATAAAAGTTCAACCCTAACCCTAAAAGCTTGGGTTTCGGGCTAGCCCATCGGGTTAATCGGGTTGCTACCGATAAAATTAACATGCGGTCAATCCAATAAATGATAGTGAAAATTAGTTATATTTATAAAATGTAAAATATTTAATTATGATAAATTTGAGATATATGCTTAAACTCAAACATAAACATGATCAAATACTAATATTTGAGATTTATGCAAAATAAAACATACACATTAAGAAATTTTAAAGCATGTTTCGAAATTTAAATATATTTTTTAGTGAATTTGAAGTTTGTAATTCATATATCTATTATTATATTAATAAAAACTTAATATATAATTTATGTATTTAATATATAAAATGGAAAGTTATTTTTTTAGTAATCTATATTATAAAATAACCAATGAAGTGTCGAATTAGAGTCAAACAAATAGAACAATAGAAATTTTATCGGGTTTCCAGGCCAGCCCATCGGGTTTTCGGGTCTGGCCCTAACGGGTTGCGGGTTAATCGGGTGCGGGCTAATCGGGCTGGAAATTTATCGGGCTGGAAATTTTCAGCCCTAACCCTATAAATTTGGCGGGCTATTCGGGCCAACCCACGGGTTGCGGGCTAAATTGACATCCCTACTTTAACATGTTACTATATTGTTTACAAAATCAAAACATCAAACTTTGTTGTCTCAACGTTTTGATCATAGGTATGGTAAATCATAAGTTTTCCGCCATTTGGTATAAAAATCAAAATATAAAACATAAAATTGTAAAAGTTATGCAAAACTTCTTTACACACAACATTAACAATGGTATCTCCATGCTATTCACTTCATCATTACAAACTTAAATCTCCAATCATTCAAGATTGGTGGCTGTTGATACTCAATATATAATTGTCCATGGCTAAATCAAATTTCTTAAGAAATAATTCAACATGAGCAAACGATGGACCTCGACGTTTGTTAATTTTCATTGCATACGACACAACCAGATGAAAATGACGATGTTGAAACTTGAATTATAACTTTTGATCCAAAGGTATTAACGACTTCATAGGAATCAACACTTCCCACCAAAACATCACTTAAGAGTGTTGATCAATAGGATACCATTACACAATCCATTAGAATAGTCAGTGTTTCTTAACAACAACAAAACCATTAGAGGCGGAATCAAACATTGAAATACAATCTAAGCTCAAATTAACATGACCATCATTTTGATCCAAAAAAATCATGAATTGTGTAACCTCATCTACTACATCTAAAGTATGAGCGAATATAGCTCGATCATGCAAATAAGACCCAAATCTTCCAAAGTCAAATTTGAAGGATAAAAATGGTAGAAACAATAGTTTTAAGAGAATCATCATTAAACAATATCAACAAGAAGATCAATATTCACATGACCACCATTTAGATCACTAATAACCTCATCCCCAATAGATCCAACCCATTTTAAAAAATGCTTCCTCAACCGATTCAATACCAAAAAATTTCATGCTTCTAGTGAACTTCAAAACTTGCAACTACTCCAAATACGAAGAATTAATAGTGGCATTAACAACATTTTCATGACTACATTTAGTAATAACCGGGTGAGTAACTGGGGTCGTGTTACATTACAATATTTCCACCAAATGACATGACACTATATATGGGTCAGAAAAAAACTGAAAAACGACTATTCGAATCGAATCGAACCGAAATTTTGAAATTCGGTTCAGTTTTTTTGATTTTTCAGTTCTGTTTGGTTTTAATAATACAAAATTGTTTGGTTTTTTCAGTTTGGACGAGAAAAAAAACCCAAAAAATGAATTATATTTTAATATAATATTATATATATTCTATTAATTATTATATATATATATATAATATGTTAAATATCCATAGAGTAACACTATAATTTGGTAAGGTAAAAAACTATTACGAATGATGCGGGCACGTCACACAGTAACACTGCAATCTGGTAACAGACTGAAAATAGAGAATGCCGATTTTTCCTTTCAACGTTTTTTATATTCCAATTTAATTAAATTAGACTGCCACATGACAGCTTGAGAATCACACGATCTTCAGATCTAACGGCTTCAAATAGTGGTATGGTGTTACAATAAAGAGGGTTGTCATATTAATACATCCATATATATATATATATATATATATGTGTGTTTTTTTTTTCATTTTTTCTGTTAGGTTTAATAAAATTTCATACATTTTCGGTTTTATGAATCATAGGAGTTTGATCCCATATAATAAGTTTTGCTTTCACATCAACTCAACAAAATGCAGTTCTTTATTTTATATTGCAACTTTGCAAGTGAGATCTTCATTAATTCATATTAATAGGAATCTTAAAACGAGAATGAACAATTTTACCATTAAGCAATTGTCATAAACTTTATTTACACTTTAATTGTAAAATGTGCAATCAATGATACCTCCTCCAATTATCATAAACTTTATTTACACTTTAATTTTTAAATGTTCAATCAATGATACCTCCTCTTACTGGATACCTCTTCTTATTTCCCTCTCATACGCACATTTTTCTAGATATTTTAGTAACCATAAACTTTATTTACACTTTAATTTTTAAATGTTCAATCAATGATACCTCCTCTTACTGGATACCTCTTCTTATTTCCCTCTCATACGCACATTTTTCTAGATATTTTAGTTTTAATAAAATACAAGTGTGATATTTATACATACCCGGAAATTGAAGAAAAGTAAAGCTTTTCTAATTGGGTTTACCAATTGTAATAATTTAATCAATTGAGTCGATAAGCAGAGTAGGTCTCTTTTCATTGGGTTTTAGTGTTTTACCGATTGCAATAATGTAATCAATTGAGTTCATAAAAAATATGCTTATTAAGTTCAATTGTTTTAAACTTAAAAATAATAATAATATTAGAATATTATTATAGACAATTATTACTAAGTAGGGATGTCAATGCAGCCCGCAACCCGTGGGCTGACCCGAATAACCCGCCAAATTTATAGGGTTAGGGTTGAAAATTTCTAGCCCGATAAAATTACAACCCGATTAGCCCGCACCCGATTAACCCGCAACCCGTTAGGGTCAGACCCGAAAACCCGATGGGCTGGCCCGAAAACCCGATAAAATTTCTATTGTTCTATTTGTTTGACTCCGAATTGGACAATTTCATTGATTATTTTTATAATATAGATAACTAAAAAATAACATTCAATTTTATATTAAACATATAAATTATATATTAAATTTTTATTAATATAATAATAAATAAATAAATTAGAAACTTCTAATTCATTAATAAATATTTAAATTTATAAACATGTTTTAAAACATGCTTTAAAATATTTAAATTTATGTTTTATTTTACACAAATCTCAAATATTAGTATTTGATCATGTTTGTGTTTGAGTTTAAGTATAAATCTCAAATTTATCATAACTAAATATTTATATTTTATAAATATAACTAATTTTCGTCATTATTTATTGGATTAATCGCATGTTAATTTTATCGGTAGCAACCCGATTAACCCGCTGGGCCAGCCCGAAACCCGAGCGTTTAGGGTTAGGGTTGAACTTTTATAACCCGAAAAAAATCTCAACCCGATTAGCCCGCACCCGATTGACCCGCAACCCGAGTAGGGTTGGCCCGAAACCCGGTGGGCCGGCCCGATTGACATCCCTATTACTAAGACTCACCTGGCATCCACAAAATCCTCTATTTTTTATTTTAAAATTATAACTTTATAATTTCACTAAAACTAAAAGTATACACAAAATAATTTCAAAATTTAATACTACTACTATTATTTAATTAAGCATTTGAAGCATTACGAAATAGACACGTATATAGCTATGCGTATTTCTCAATTTGTTAAAACGGGTTCTAATTTGAAAATACCTCCTCAAATGTAGTCATCACCCAAAACTTTACAAAACTTTACAAAGTATTTAGCCACTCATGTTAATCAACAATTCGCAAGAATTAACCATTCCAAAACTTAAAAACAAAATGTAAACTCGTATAAGAGCATGAATTGATTCAAATCAACCTTCTTATCCTCCTATAAGAGCATGAATTGATCGGAGTAGAAGTCCTCGTTGAAGCTCGATTTGATTCAAATCAACCTTCTTCTTCCTCTCTAGCTCTAGGTCGTTTTTGGGGGTGTTGGGGGCTGAGAAGTAGTATGGTAAAAATCGTGCCATAGTTCTCATTTATACTTAGGCTCGGAAAAGGTGAGTTTTTTTGTGAAGGTTAGCTCACTCGAGTCGAGTGAGTTGTGCTACTGAGTGGAAATCTCTAGAATCTTGCAGATCATGACTCAATCCGAGTGGAACTCGCTAGATTGTGCAATCTTCATAAAATAGACATAATTTTCTCTACATATCTTTGATTGGGGTGTGCAAGATACTCACGCGAAACTCTCGAAGATGAAGAGAATGATAGTGTCGAAGAACATTTGGATATCATATTAATAGGCTTACTATTGTTTAAAGGGTAAATTGCCTCTAAAATCATGAACTTTCACAAAAGTTTGATTTTTCTCGTGAACTTTAAATGTTGCGTTAAAAGTTATGAACTTTACTCCCGTGTGCCAATTTCCCGAGTCAGGTATTATGGCTAAGTAGTGTGATGATGTTTGTATTTATGGTGACATAGAAGATGATTTGGATGCTGACTGTGTTTACACCCGTTCCACTTCACTCTTCTTCCACTTCATTTACCCCAACTCTAATTTAAATAAAAAAAATCTCCTCCTTCCTCTCTCCAGCGCCGCTGCCGCCACCGCCGCTCCGGCAAAACACCTACTCCTCCCCTTCTTCTCTTTCTCTCCCTCCTTTCTCCCTCTTCTTTCTCTCTCTTTCCCCCTTCTCTATCTCTCCCACTCTCGACCTTTTCGCGCCGCCGCCGCTGCTGCTGTGGGAGCGGCGGCGCTCCGTCGCCCTCCGTCCCTTCCTCTCGCTGGCTCCGCCCCCATCATCACTAATTATGCACCTTTTCACCAAACCATCAAATCAAAACGTCAAGCCATACTTAATCAAAGATGAAAGAATTTAACATCATTGGCAACTCAGTCTAATGTGTCCCTATACATGCGTGTTTCTAAAGTCCTACATGTTATGCTAATGACACAATTCACCTCATTTTTTTAAACAAAAAGAAAACAAAAACAACCTAAACTCATGGTCCACCACGTCATCCCCCCAAACTTATTTACAACAAAGTGAAAAATAAGTTTGTAAAGTCGGTTGGGACGTGAGTAAACTATGAAAGCAGTAAAGATACCTTGAAATTTTTCACGTTGAGGCTGGACGGTGCAATAATTCAAAAAATTAGAAAAATTGCGGTTGGCGTGCGGTTATTGGCCAGCGGGCCGCTGGACGTCTTCAGCGGTCGCTGTGTAAGAGTCAGAACCGTTCCAGTGTATCGCCAGCGGTCGCTGGGAAAGGTCCAGAAGCTGTGAAAATTTCAATCAACACAAAAATGAAATAAAAACACAAAAATGAAATAAAAACACAAAAATACTGCAAAAATTAAAAATAAATGGTTGGGTTGCCTCTCAACAGGCGCTTAATTTTTGTCTTTAGCTTGACGTTCTTTGAAGTTCATAAGTTATCCCCCATCGTGGGAATTCCTTTGGGATGCCATTGTGCCTTATATAAAATGTCGCGTCTGACTCGCTGATACACTTTTTATTAGCACTATAAATACCTGCAAGTATAAAGAGTAGGAATAGTATAGCTAAAGGTCAGTACCGGATATCGATCACGGGAAAAATAATCAGAGACTGTCTACCTTCTACTAAAACTTAATTACTATTTGGAAAACCAATAGTTTTGGAGAATTTTTTAAAACAAAATAATTTGAAAGCAAGTAAACAACTAATTGCAAGTAAATCATAGAGATAAAAGTATAGAGATAAGGAAATTCCAGGGATGTGCGTTCACAGTTATGGTTATGCAAATTTCAAATACAACACCCTAGCACGGTTCTTACTTTGATAGAACGAGTCACCTAGCTTATGCTCATGCGATGCAAACATTGATTACAAACATTAGGGTTGTCAATTCTAAATACGTAACTTCTAAAAGCTCTTAAGACCCTTAAAAAGTCCTCACTCTCAATTAACAGTGTCGTTTTAAAGGAAGCTAATTGTAGTGTCTACTAAGTGGATCTAACTCGCCACCCTCCTCTCACGATTATGTAGCAAGTTATATTAAATCATCACAGAATGTGTCACTCAAACGTGAAGCATTATCCAATTACTTAGGGAAGAAACAAAGTAAGAAAAAAACGGATATTAAATAGAAAAAGGAATTGTATAACCAAAGTCGTTACTAACACATCCTTAGAATCCTATGAGTTTAGTTACACATGATTGAATAAACTAAAAACATAGATTGTAGGGAAAACAATGAAAACATAAGAACTAAAGCAAATAAAACCCAAAAGTTGAATACTTGTAGCCTTGATGATCTCTTGAATTCTTCTTCAACCCCTTGCATAATGAAATACTCTAACTTTAATGTCACGACCGCACTAGCTAAGGATAGCACAGTCGGGGAACTGAAAGAGCAGGTTTGAGTAGGTGTCGTTCAAACAAGGATGTATCCTACTGATCAGGATGAAACAATCCCCTGCTAAGCCTAAACCTGGTATCAATAATTCCTCAACCCTCTTCTACTGGGTAGTATAGTGAAGGTAGGGGTCGAATCCCACAGAGATGGTGACGGTTGGAGTGATTGTGGTGATGTTTGGTTAGCTACCACGCTTGGGTTGAGTCTCTACCTAGACAAGAAATTGAAAGTGGTATCCTACTGGCTAGGGGTGTGAAAATATTCTGATATGCAACGGTGTACGTGGACATGGTGAAACGGAAATATTCGAAAAGTACTGGGTTTCTATTTTGGGCTAAACGGAATATCAGAAGGTAGTGGTAGTTGTGCTGACTAGGCTGACAGGTCTGTAGGGTATAATTAAAAGTGAAGGACGAAAAGCAAAAAGCATTTAAAAAAGCAAGTGGTCCCCAACATTTGATATGGACATCATCTTCTTCAACGAACACAAACTAAAATCAGAAAACAAACCAGATTCAGCACCATTAAAACACATATTAATAACTCATGAACTCAGATCTACAATCAAAGATTCCAAATCAAAAATCAAACACTGAAATCGAAACTCTGCCTACTGGTCAACACGAACGATGATATGAAACAATCAACTGAACCTTGCATGAAACTATCTTCAAACGTAATCAAACAGAAAACAAACTCGCTAACTCAGAGAATTTAACTACTAGACTAAAAATTGCGATTCAACACTACAGATAACCGAAAACGCTAGATCTACACTAACTAGGCAGGGAAAATAAATCGGCGAAGTAAACTGAACAGAAAACAGCTTCATAGCATCAAACATGTTCGGATCTTCAAACGAAGTACTTCTAAGCAGCGGAATTCAAAAGCAACAAAGCATCCAGTGTAAATAAAAGCAAGCAATTTAAACTACAAAAGCGAAATAAAGATTGTTTCTGCCACTCCGGGCGATGGAACTTCTAACTACGATCTTGCTGACTGAGATGAGAACGTCTGGAACTCCAGGAACTTCTGGAACTCAGGTGATCATTGGTTGCAGCGAGGAATGAGACTCTGGACTGGGCTGAAGGACTGAACTACCGAGAGAATTCTACCTAAGAGTGATGATGATGAATGAGAGTCCCCTCTCTCTCTCCAAGTGGCTTCCTTTTATAGGGATGCTTACCCTTGATTTTAGGGTAAAACCTCGTGGCGAGATGACTTCTTTGCCCTTAATTGTGGTTGATCAGTCCCAGCTATCCTTCTTTCTTGAGCCATTTTTGCATGCATACTGGTCAGTATGTAATCGTTCTGACGCCATTTTCACCTGAAGTATCTGAAGCTTTGCCTACTGGCTAGAACACTCAACCTGCACACTTTGAGCAACTGTTTTGCAGATATAATCAATTATGCACATCATACTGACCAGTAACCAAGGCCTATAATACGACTTATCAAACTGCTCACACTTACCACATGCTTTTCCTCAAGCGTGAAGAACAAACAAAAAATAAGTAAGTCGAATTCTAGCCTGGTTACTCCCCTGACCGACTCTATCCTACCCTAGACTCTAACTATGACGCAAAGAAAAACACATAACAAAGACAAACACATAAAAGAAAAACTAAAACACTTAGACACATTAACACAGTAATTGGGCTATATTTTCAACCATCCCTCCCATCGGGATCAGGTTCAATCCGGGCTTAGACAGCCTTGAACTTCCGCCGCCCCTCTTTTCTCTCCCAGTCAGTATATCCGCTCGTCAATATCGCCCAAACTCTCGGCCAAACACTAGGTTCACTCAGTCACTCATACCTTCACCGGGAATGTTAGGACTGCATTCTCTCATATTGCTCGACCACAATTGCTTCGGACTTAGATTTCACGTGCAGCTACTGAAGGGCTTAAAGGCTTGAAACGGGGCTATTGGTTTATAGTGTTTTGGGTGGATGTTCCTAAGGCTCTAAGATTCAAAAACTTCTATTTTATTTGATGTGGGGGAACTGTGTGCATTTGGGCTCTTGGTTGTTGCTTCTCTTGGCTGGCGCTTCTGGTTTTGATCTCCAACTGGTCAGTAGCTTCTTGTGGCTTCGCTACCCTTATTCCTTCTCTTTCTTTTTTTGTGGTCAGGTTTTTCTGACCATTTTTCTTCATATTCTTCTCTTTTTTTTTCTTTGTGGCTTCGCCACCCTTATTCCTTCTTTTTTTGGGACCTGGGATGACTCCCTGGTCGATTTTCTTCCTTGGGCCTTCAATCACTCTTGCCCAGTTGGATTCTGCTTTCTTGTACACCTTCTGGCCAGTTGCCTTCTTGCCTTATGCCTTGCACACACAATTCCAGGGGCTAGGGGTTATATCTGGGTATGTGTATGGCTAGAAAGTGGGGTTCTAAGGGTTGGAAAATAAATATATATATATTTGGGGAGGGGGGGTTCCTACTGCGTTCAGTGTTGCTACTCATTTCTTTTCTGAATTAGTAGAAAGTGGTTCCACTTTAGGCTTTTAACTCACATTTAAATAGGGCTTTTGTGTTTTGGCTCTAAGTGTGGGCTTTTCTCTCATACTCGCATCATCCATACTGACTAGGAGATACTAAGGGGGGTGGTTTTCATTTTTCAGCATGTCTTATCTCCCTCAATTCCCCTCACCGTCAGCTCAAGACAGTTAAGTTTTAAGCCCAATCAAATAAAAACTAGACCTAGACACTACGCAAACACTTAAACATAGATAACACATATGTACAAATGTCATACTGGCCAGTGCATTCCCCCTCCCACTTCACAATGTCTGTCCTCAGATGGGGCTGTGACGTGGAAAAAGGTAATGGCCAGTATGGTTGACGCACAGAAATACCAAAACTCAACAAAACATACTTATACTAAAAGCTTCTCACACTTAGACTATATAATAGACTAAGTGGGAGAGTTTAAAAATCTAAACAGAAACCAACAAAAGGAAACATGTATATACAACAAACTCCTCACACTTACACTATAAATAGGCTAAGTGTGAGTTGACCTGCATACAAGAAAGGAAAACAGAAAAAACATAAACACATGCGCCAAAAATAGCAAACCCTTTACTTATCACACTTAGACTATTGCGTAGGCTAAGTGTTATGAAAGGGGTTTACGCACGTACTACACAGATTATACTACCTAAAAAAAAACAAAACACAATTAAAATACGAAAAACTAAAAACTGAAAATAAAAAGAAAACTAACTGGTCAGGTGGGGTGGTGGTCACTTGTTCCTCCTGCTCCTTCGTGGGGCAGGTTGTGGTGCAGGTGGTTCTTCCGGTTGCTCCTCCTCATTCTCGGACTGCTTGTTCCCAGATTCTGCCGACTCTTCGGCGTCTCCTTCCTCTTGTTCCGCCTCTTCTTTCTGCTCTGCTTCTTTCGTCTCGGTTAATACCTCCTCTGATACTCGTGGTTCATTAGTTCGGCCTCCATGGCCACTCGGTCCAGATTCATGAACCAACTTCCCGGTTCCCAACTCTTTCAAAATTCCTTCCATCACAGTTGCCAAACGGCTTAACTCCGCTCTTGCTCTTCGATTCTCTTCCGCCAACTCTTCCACTGCCTTCTCTAGCCTTTCCTATCTCTGCTCCTGATCTTGTGTTCCCGGATGTGCTGCAGATCTCCCAGTCGGTATAGCTTCTTCTCCCATTGCGTAGAAATGTGGTACGCCATGCCTCATGTAAACGGTGTTCGTTCAGATGAACAAAGGTGTATCAAAGAGACCAGGAGGATCCACCATGATCTGGTCGGATAAGTCTTCGGCCTCCGTGATGATGATGTTGTTTCTGACTAACACTCCCAAGATATGGCAGAGTGAAGTTTCTCGCTGGGTGGGTGGCAATTAGATGGCATTGGTAGGCGGTCCAAAAACCCAGATATAACTTCCTTCCGTGCTTGGCACACCAGAGAAGGTATAACTCCGTCATCGATGTCCTAACAGCGGAGTTCGACTGCCCCAACAACTTGAAGTCCAAGTGAAGCTGGACTAGGCGTAGGATTGGGTTATTGAAATGGATTGAGCGAGAGAGAGTGGATGTAAATTCTCCAGAGGCTGGGTAAGTTAACTCCTCCCATGCCGCCTGGGGCTCAAATTCCATATGTCTGCGGGGAATTCCCCGCTCCCTACTTCTCCACTCAGGCCCTATGGCCTCCTCCAAACTGCACATTCCCAGACGCACGGTCCACTCAATCAGATTCATCCGTATCTCTCCGCCAAACAGCCTAAAACTGATACATTACTCATCTAGATCAGTGGTGACCTTAAACCTAAAGGTCGTGAAAAACTCTTTCGCTAATCTAACCGGGACACTCGGATCTCCATTCTCCAACAACCATTCGAATCCTAACGCGTGCAAGTAAGAGAGAAACTGCTCGCGGGCACCCAACTTATCTAAAGAAGGAATATGAAGTACCTTTCCGCTCTTTACTTGCTTACTCCCTTCATCCTTGCTATCGAAAACTTTTTGTAGCTCCTTCGAGTCGAAAAGCTTCATCTCCTCCACCAGATCATCAGTAAGGTCCACTGTCCAGCGCCGGTACCTCAGTCTCTCTACCGAGGGATGTACTAGCTCCCGATGATCGTGCGGAAGCTGTTGCTCACTGTACTCCTTGTTCTCTGGGGAAATATCGATGTCCGATTATGACTCTTCACTGATATCGTATTCGCTAGCACTCTGTTCCCTCCGGTATTCCTGGGCTCGCTGAACTGACTCAGTAATGACTATGCTAGTGTTCACTTTACGTGGCTTCTTGTTGCTGGGCTTCTTCTTCATAGGGGCCTTCCCCTTACGTTTTCTCTCTTCACGGTATCTAGCTCCTTCTCCATCATCCTCGTCTTTTTTTTCTTCGGGTTCCTTCTCAGCTTGTGTTGAAAATTGATCCTGGGCAGTAGGACCGGTCTCCTTGTGGCCTACTGACCCGGATGCGAGGTCCAGACCCTCAGCCATCCCGTCAGCCTCTTCACCTTGGCCACTCAGTGTTGGAGAGACCGCTTCGGTTTCCATTGCAGTATCCTCTAGGTCAGTAACAGGTAAAGATTCCTCCCCAGGTTTTGTAGGAGTGGTCCTCTCTTCTTCACTCAAGATCTCCACGGGATCTGCCTCTGTGTTAGTCTTCGCCTTACTAGCTGCCCACTACCCTAAGCATCGTTGAGATACCCTTTGCGGCTTTGGTTGTCTAGCTTTAGGTTCGCCCTTCAACACCAACTTCCTCTTGACGGCCTTCGGTTTTGTCACCGGAGGTGCCACTGGGTTGGGTACTTCTGATCTTGCTTCTGTTTCTTTTGCTTTCGTTTCCTGTGCTGCAATAGATGTATCACCGCTCTCTGGTTCTGGCTGGGGTGATTCCGGCATAATCTCTTCTTCCCTAGCTTGGCTTTCCGAGCGGTTTCCTTCTTCGGCTTCTTCACTCTCTCCTACTACTCGTGATGCAAGGTCTAGCCCCTCAGCCACCACGACAGTGTCATCTTCCATCCGATTGACATCATCTAAAATAGCCTGAAATTCCTCATCGGTCATTATGCCCTGCTTCTTGGCTGATTCGTTCAGATCTATCTCCTCCCTCGCCATTTTTTGGGGAACGACTGCCGCCGTCAGCGTTTTCTCTGACTCAACTGCTCCCTGTAGGCTCCCCTGTTGCTGACCTTTCCTCGCTTCACGTTCTTCCGAGTCGGAATCGTAATGAGCTGAAATGGGGTCAATCTCCATTGAATCACTGTGTTGAGTTTCTGAGGGTTCCGAGGACTTAGGTGGTGGGGTAGTCGATGGAGCTTCTCTTTCTGGTGGAATTCCGGAGGAAGTCGCAATGGGGGTGGGGAGTGTTGCTGTAGATGGCACAATCGGTTCTAAAGGATTTTCTCCGATTACTCTCTCTTGTCCCCCGGTTTGACCCAAACCGGCCAACGCCGCCGACCAATCCCTATTGGGGTCCTGCTGTCGAAGAAACGCCGCCATTGCTTCCAAGAAGACCATTGTTGGCGCTTGAGGAGCCGGCTCCGATGGTTGCGGTTGCGGTTGCGGTTGTGGGCTCGGCGGCCGTTCTTCCCGCGGTGGTGGTGATTCTGGTTTTTCTTCCCTGCGGGTTGAAGTGGGTTTGATTTTTGTTGCGAATGTCTTCCTTCCCATGGCTTAGAACTGTGAAATTCTGGGTATAAAGTGGGGGTTGGTGTTTGTGGAGTGACGGTGGAAATTTTGCAGAGAGAAAAATTTGCAGAGTGAAATTGTGAAGTGAAAAATTGGGGAGACGACTGGTTATGGTTTGGAATAGGGCAGCTGTGGGTTTGCAACCGGTTATAGGCGGTTCCAAATCGCATCTTTTCGAGGGAGAGGCGGTTGAGAATACCGACTCCTGATTGGTCGGCGTGTCCACTCTCTCTGCTTCACGCGCCCCTTCCCAGCCGCTGCCACCCTGCAAAAGCTGCAAAAATCCACAAATCAAAATTGCGTCCCTTAATGATTTCCCCCTATATTTCTGTCCGCTTAGCCAAAGGCAGCAAGGCCGAACTGATCAAGCAAGTCAAAAGCGCGATAAAGAGCGCCAAGAATCGGGGGAGTTTGAATCAGGGGGAAGCTGATCAAGCAGTTAGCGGGGCACCGCTGGCTTCTAGAAGAAAAGACCACGTAGTGAAATGCAGCCTGGATGTGTGCAGCCATTCTCGTACACGGACGCAGTTCTAGGAAGAGGGACACGTGCTAGCTTTATGAGACGCAAGGATGAGCTGAGTCATGTTCTGTTACTGATTGCACATGAAGCGTCAATCAATATTTACAGAATTGGCACGTAACAATAAATGAGTCGCTCATTCTCAGCATGAGTGAATATTCTCTATCAAGATCGTTATCCAGCTGGAGGCCGAATCGAACTTATAAATAGAGGGTGTGCCATCACAAGAAAGAATCGGATCCTTTACTTTCCGTCTAGTTTAGCTTAGTTTAGTTCTCTAGCTTAGTCCAGTTCTCTAGAATAATTTAGCTTAGATAAAGTAATACGTAGTAAGAAATGAGAATTAAAGAGGCGCTGCAGAATACTTGCTATCTGTCGGTGTATTCCTAAATTACCCGCCGAGATTCTTCTCGGTTTTACTTGCTTTCTTATTTTCCGAAGTATTAGCTTAGTTTCAATTTCACGTTGTACTGCTCTCAGTTTAGTTTAATTAAAGTTATTACGTTTTCATACTCGCATTTACTGTTACGTTTTCACCTGCAATTCACTTGACCCAGTAGTTAAATTTACATTGATCAAGTTAGAAAGTTTAATTCTGCTTAGAGTAAAAACAGTAGTTAAAAACTTCCAAGTTAAAGCGTGGCAGCAGCCAACCCCCTGTTCACTACACACACTCTCGACACACCAACTTCTCTGCGGGATCGACCCCGAACTTGCCGCTTTACTGTTAAAGTAGTACAAAAATGGGAGTTTACAAATTACATTGGTAGGAAACGAGCGAGAGTGAGTTTGAATCGATCAAGTGGCAACGACATTTGCTAACTGATCCAATCGGTTCAGTTATTTTCAATATAACTTGGTTCGAATTCGCGCCCCTTTCGAGGCCTTCCAATCATATTAAAGTTATTGTTGTGATTTTTTTATGTGTATATGAGAGATTTATTTTTTAAAAAAGTTAATGAAATTAAGAAAAATGGAAAAATAAGAGCGGTGAGAGAAAAATGGGGGAATAGACAAATTAATAGAATAAGTGGACTAAAAGAGCAAAATGGTGCAAAATAGTGCAAAAGTACGACGGAGATATTATTATACAAACATGAAACATCCGTTTGAAAATAGAATTGAACGAACAAAACCATTTGTAGAAACGTTCCCATATCAAAGTTAGTCCCAAATTAACATTTAACTAAACGAGAGAGGAGTGAGTTTGATGCCGACATTGTTGAACTTGGATCAGCTGTGACGAATGATTCTTTATATTTACTCCAACAACGGACCTCGCAACATCCAAAGAGAAGCAATGTGTGGTCTGCTGGTGCAATGTATGTGTACTCGTCATCGGATGAAGACGCATCAGATAAAGAAGCCTCATCAGATGAAGAAGACTCATAAGATGAAGAAGCCTGCCCGGGAACATAAGCCGGTAGTTCCAGAAAAATTTCCAGCGAAATAGATCTGAGTTCCTTGAAGTTCCGAACGAATGAGAAGAAGCCCAACTCCTTTATCGGTGAGGACTTGATGAATTCACTCATTTCTTCACTGGTAAAGCCTGCCAGCTTGGGGAGAAGTTCACAGATCTCATCAGCTGATTCAGTAGAGTGTGTAGTAGTTGGAAGAGTCAAATGAACAGGTTTTATTTTATAAATAGTCGAAGCAAAATAGACCATCGACACAGGTTTTCAAACCGGCTTAATATCAACAAGAGTAGTTCCTCTGGGAGATGCGAGCAAAGTGATCCACCCCATTTCCTTCTTCCATTTCTGCTTGTTCCATTTTTTTCTCAAAATTCTCAACAATCTAACATGGCTTAAATACATACCCATGTAAGGACTACTGAGGTAATAAATACAGTTACAGATTTCAATCGGAAAAAAACACATTAGACAGACGAATTGTGCATGAATTGAGCATTTATTGTGCAAGCACGATAGCACGAACTATACAAGACAAACCAGACACGAATTCGCATTAAGTTAGCTTCATTAAATAAAATTCCCAAACCATAAATGAAGTTAAAGACACAGACAATCCTCGACACAACATCATGCTAGCAAGATCTAAACAAGACAACATCAAACAAGACAAAACCAGACATTGAATTCGACTAAGTTGGCTCTGATTACAAGATCCACGCTTTTATCCAAATGGGAAGAAAAACAATGGGGGAAATGTCTATCTCTTTTGCTGCTATGTAAATGGAATAGAAGCAGTGGCGGCAAAACACCCTATATTCCTTATTTCAATTCGGAACGCTTAAGGCTAGGCGTACTTATATAAGAATCGAAGGTCATATCTCTGTGTCGTCTTCTATTAAAACACGACTTCTTCATATATAGCTCCGTATACTCATTTTGCCAATTAATTCGGCCAGTCAGCTTTCTTCAACTAAAACAGGATTCTTTACCTAGGAATGACAACTTTACTTTTTTAAATAGTAGAATCATGGAGGCAACTCCAGCTTTCACCAAAATGATGATTAAATCGACCATCCTTCAATATCAGATTCTAAAACTTAAAATAGCTGGATGGATCTCATAAGTTTATTATTCAAAGCATATCATATCATATCATTCAAGCCAATGAGTAAACAAAGGCAACTAAACTACTAGAAACAGATACCCTATTTCCTTCGTCCATTTTCACTTGTTTCATCTATTCAAATAACAGCCTAAAAGGATCGATTGCAAGGTAAAAATAATAACAATCTAACATGGCTTAAATACACACCCAAAAAAAACACATTAGACAATGCAAATTGTGCAAGAATTGTGAACTAAGTTGGCCTTTTGTGCAGGCACGATAGCACTGATTATACAAAACAAACCAGATATAAATTCGGCTAAGTTGGCTTCGTTACAATCAAATAAACTTCCCAAACCATAAAATAAGTTCAAACACAAACAATCCTCAACATGACTCCATGATAGCAAGATTTAAACAAGACAATATCGAACATTAATACAGAGATAGGAGATTATGACAAGGCACAAAATGGATAACACAAAACATGAAAAGTTCATATAAATTTAAACACGCCATCATAAAGTTCAAGATCTAACATTCTAACTAAGATACACATTATCAATGTTAATATTGCATAGATCTATTATTACAGTTGAGTGCAATAAATTAATACCTAGAATTTAAACAAACCTCTCGGTAAAAAGTGAACAAAACCTCCGATTACGAGATCCCAAGCTTGAACGCTTCCATCCGGAAGAAGAAACCACAAAATAGACGATCAGTTATTTCGATACGAAGATCAAACAACCTAATTGTAATGGAAAGAAAAACATATGGGAAATGTTTACCTCTTCTGCTGCTATGTAAATGCAATAGAGGCAGTGGCAGCGAAAAACCCTATATTCTGTAATAAAATTTGGAACACTTGAGGCGTATTTATATAAGAATCGAAGGTCATATCTCGTGTTGTCATCCATTAAAACATGACTGCTTCATATACACATATATATAGCCCGAAAATATGCATTTACTCATTTTTGCCGATTAATTCAGCAGCCAGCCTTTTCCACTAAAACAAGATTCTTTAACTAGGAATGTGGCAACTTTACTTTTTACAACAGTAGAACAATGGAGGCAGATATCTCCATCTTTAATCAAACCAAAATGCTGATGAAATCGACCCTCCTTCAATATCAGACTCTAAAACTTAAAATAGCTGGATGGATCTAATAGATTTATTATTCAAAGCATATCATCAGATCACTCAAACCAATGAGCAAACAGAGCCAACCTTTTGATGAAACTAAACTACTAGAAACAGTCAAACAGATACCCCAGGACAAATGGGGTGGGACGAACCCTTATGTATACTGCAAGGCCGACTGTTCCCTTGGTTCTGGAGGCGACAACGTGTTCAGCCCGCTCTTGACGTCAAGATTGCAGACGAGCAAGCAACATCGGACAACAAATACGTTCACCTCCGATTTTCTTACAACAACAAATGTTAGCAGAAAAATGCAAACGACAACTCCATCGTCGCCATATCAAACCAGCACGTCGTGTACGCTCTTCAAGCCAAGCTTGCAATCAGGTCCAGTTCACTGGCGTCCACACCGGATGGGCCGTGGTGATGGACATCTTCACCAACAGTTTTTACTTCCACCAAACCTGCGTTTAGAGGGGTGCGTTAAATGCTAACATTTCTTAAATTGTTAACTTGCTAATCCATCAACGCAGTGTATAAAAAATGTCAACACGATCATATTAAAATGTCAATACAAATTTGTGTTGACATTTTAATATATTGTGTCGACATTTTAAATATCAATGTCAACACTGTGTATTTAAATATCTGCTAAGTTTATGTTGACATTTCAATGCCATCGTGTTGACATTTTTAATATACTGCATTGATGAGTTAGTAGATTTAGTAACTTAAGAAAGTTAGCAACGGATCACACCTATTGGTTCAGATGCCTACTCATATAGCCCTGAAAATTCATAATTATGATAATTTCTTTAAATAACATCCAAAATTTTAAACTTTTATACTAATAGAAAGTTGGTGTTCCATTCAATCACCGATATATACTCCCTATGTCTCATTAAAAAAAATGTTTTCCTTTTTTGATTGTCCTATTAACAATGAAACGTTTCCTAAAGTGAAAACAACTCTATCTCAACTTTTTCATCTTTCTGACTTTACTCTCTCTTCATTAGCTCATAAAACAACACTACATAAAATTCCGTGCCGATTCCCAAATGTTTCATATTTAATGAGACGAAGGGATATGTTTTATACAATATTTTTTGTTTAAATGAAAAAATTATATCAATATTAGTACTAGCTAATTAGCTGTCTCAATAAAATACACCATATTTATAAAACAGTCATTGACTTTTTTTTAATATTTATGATTTTTTTTAGTTAATTTACTTTTGAAATTATAGTACTATATACTACTATCAAATTAAAGTTATTGTTTTAATCTTTAATTTTATGAGTACATAGAATAATTAATTTTTTAATGTAAATGAAATTAAGGAAAATGGAAAATAGAGAGATATGAGAGGAAATATGGGGAAGAGAGAAGTAGTGTTAGTGGAATGCGGGGTCCATATTATTAGTAAAAGACCAGAGAAAAAAAGTAAGAGAGAAATTGTTGAAAACTTTCATTTTTTTAAATATGTTCTATTTTTTGTGGACATCCAAAAATGACAAATGTGCTATATTTTTCGTGGACGGAGGGAGTATCAAACTAGATTAACATTAAATCAAATGAGAGAAAAGCCATAATTAAACATGGATGAATAGTAAGGAAATGGTTCTCCATGTTTACCTAAAAATTCCAACAACGGATCTCGCAAGTCCTTTTCGTCCCAAGTATACTCCCAAGTCACTATATCACCGCCATCTAACGTGCCTGAATCAGGATCTAGTTTATCCAACGTCCCATGATTCACCACTTTTACCAGTTATCCTGATTCTGGGATTTTCGAGTCACACATCCAAGCAAGTGTCTGATTCAATGAGTCTGGTTCTGCTTCTTTCGATTTGTTTTTCCATACAAGAAGATTCATATCGCTCACATACAGTCTCTCCTCTTTCTTGCTATTTGTTATGGTGACACTCGCAAGAGAAGAAGGGTGGCCTTTGATGAGCAAAAATAGGACAAGTAACCAAACACTGCAACATCCAAAGAGAGACCCTGCTTTGTTACGGATTCGTGTGCTGTTAGTGCATCGTCTGAGTCCTCATCATCAGATGAAGAAACCTCCCCAGGTACATAATCTGGTAGTTTCAGAAAGAGTTCCACCATGGCTCCACCGCTGCTGAATTTCACCATCACTTTCCAAAGTGAGGAACTGCAGACGTATCGAGCATACATTCCCTGTCCGGCGCACCGAGCCCACGCTCACTCCGCATTTTTGGAATTATACATGACATCCCATTCCAGGTCCTAATTGACGGTGGGAGCCCTCACAATTTTATCCACGCATCTATCGTGGAACGACTTAGCTTGCCATTAACGACGGTGAACCCATTCTGGGTTTACATCAGAAACGGGGATTCACTAACGTGCTCGGCTTTCTGCCCAAAGACGCCAATTGTGCTCCAAGGTCATATCTTCGAGATTGATTTATATGATTTGGCCATCCATGGACCAGATATAGTCCTCGGGGTCCAGTGGCTGCAAACTTGGTAAGGTATCTCACGATTATGCGAATCTGACCGTGAAGTTCTATTGGAAAGATAAGTTGGTTCAATTTGCGGTGACGGAGGCACAACCGCGCCTAATTTCCTTCAATGCCTTGACAGCTCTGATCGCGGAAGTTTGAGCTTGTTCAATGCAAGGCCTCTGATACGATCCCATATCTAGGAAATCACAATTATTTAGTTATCTTTTATTTCACTAAATCTTTTCCATATCTTAGTTTTCTTATTCAATAAGTTAGGGTAGTATTATACTATTATAAATAGGAGAGCTTGTTATCATATTTAAATATTTAATCATCCAACAATGAAACAATGAATATTAATATTTTGGCCAAAAGCCCCGAGTTATGCTTTGAATCCGTAATTCCCTACGCTACCTGCTGCCCGACGGAAGGTCTCCGCGCACAGCCAGAACGTATATATGATCTGTAGCCGTTGCACGACGGGTTGGAACCCTCGCATAGCCGCCCAGATCTTTATCTCCTCCGACCCTCACGGGCGCCGGATTAGCTTTATCTCGTTATTGTCCATTTTATCGGATCGTTAGGGATTTAGTTCCTTAACAACTGGTGCTTTCATCCAGTACTCATGAGACGATACAATAACAACGGTAGGCAAGGTTGGGGCGCAAACCGACCCGACTACTTTCCGAATGGCTCGTCGGGCCGTGATAACGCGATTGGCCGCCGAGACAACGTTGTTTTAACCGCAGCAGACCGACGAGGGGGACCGTGAGGGTCGCCCAACGGAGGATGCGGACCACGATGATTCTGTGGGTTATAAATTGGATCGCTTGATAGATAGACTCGACGGATGGGATTCTTGGAGGGATGAAATGGATCGCCGGTTCGATAATCTTGAACCAAACCCCTACCGCGGGTATGATCAGCGAACAGGGTATGCCGACGACGATTCTGATGGTGACGAGGCACGACGGAGACGTAATTGGGAGAGGGGGCCTCGCCCCAGAAACCCTAATTTTGGCACGCGTGACAGCCCGCAGAGAGATCGATATCGCCGCGAGGGGAGAAATCACAGGGGTTCATGTTAGGGCCCACCAAGATATCAACAACATCGTCAACAAATAGGCGGGTATGATCAGTAGTTTAGTCGTCCAGCCACTTGTTACGACCCACCACAGTCGTGGCAGCCCTCTTATTGGGAACCATCGCGAGGATATTCGGATTATGATCAGCCACCACTGGGTCCACCTAGTCGTTGGGATCCGCCGACTATCGCTGCCCGCAGACCTTGCAGCCTACAAAGTATGACCGACCGCTGAGTCACCGCACAGCTCCGTTGTCTGCCGTTGCCACGCACCCGCCTCAATAGTCCAGCAGGTTTATTGATTCGGGGAAGAAGCGTGGTCTGCCCAATATTCTAGTTGAGGATGTTCACAACAACACCGCTCACAATGGGGACGCTAATCCTGATGTTGATGTTCCAATCGACGAGTCACTAGAAGAGATCGTCAAGACCGGCAATACGCCGCGGCAAGTGCTCGTCGGGGCATATGATGAGAAGATTGATGATCTTAGTGTTCCAACACATAAGGAATTGGAGATGAGAGAAGATACATAGACTTTGCTAGAGAAAGAAAATAAAGCCGACGCCCTTCGATCTAGTATAGAGTCGAAAGAGAAAGATTTTAGTGTGTTGATGGAGAAGCCGAGCGAGAGAGAGAGCAGGGAGAATCAGAGCCTTGTTAATGACATCCTGGCTGGATTTGATATGAAAAACCAGGACAATCAAGAGGTAATGGAGGAGCAGCGAAGGTTGTGTGAGGATGAGCTTAAATTAAACGCGGAAGAATTGGGTAAGACAGGGGATGCTCACTCCGGTTCGCATGCACTTGCTTGTGTCTATGTGGATTTGAATATCGATGATGTTCCAAGTATGAATCATCGATCAACATCGCTCGACACCGACGCGAGGTTGATCCCTCCGCGCAATGACATGCCGTGGTTGAGCATTGTTGGAGGTGTGAACAGGTTTTTCATTTTGGCACGGAATTTTGGCAGCCACATTAGGTCTCCTTGGTTGATTTTTTATGGAAGTGATCGAGGGATACATTCAACTATTCAGTATGTGTTTGATCCAGGAGGAGACGCCTCACCAAAGCTTTTGCTTACGGCTATCGTCGTTGCTTCGTAGTTTCCACCTTGAGGACAAGGCAGAATTCAACCGTGAGGGAGTTGATACGATCCCATATCTTAGGAAATCACAATTATTTAGTTATCTTTTATTTCACCAATTCTTTTCCATATCTTAGTTTTCTTATTCAATAAGTTATGGTAGTATTCTACTATTATAAATAGGAGAGCTTGTTATCATATTTAATCATCCAACAATGAATCAATGAATATTATTATTTTGGCCAAATGCCCCGAGTTATGCTTTGAATCCGTAATTCCCTACGCTACCTGCTGCCCGACGGAAGGTCTTCGCGCACAGCCGGAACGTATATCTGATCTGTAGCCGTTGCCCGATGGGTTGTAACCCGCGCACAGCTGCCTAGATCTTTATCTCCGCCGACCCTCACGGGCGCCGGATTAGCTTTATCTCGTTATTGTCCGTTTTATCGGATCGTTAGGGATTTAGGTCCTTAACAGCCTCCACCCCCAACAATGATGTGACCGTCAAATTTCCACAAGATCTGCCACCATCAATTCAGATAGTACTGCAGACCCACGCTCCAATGTTTCGCCTGCCGGAAGCACTTCCCCCTACTCGGCCATGGGACCATAAAATCCACCTTCCACAGTCAGCAAAGCCAATCAATGTGCATCCGTACCGATATCCATATTTCCAAAAATAGAAATCGACAGGCAAATTCAGGAAATACTAAATCAGAGGATAATTCGACCGAGTGTGAGCCCCTTTTCTTCCCCAGTTTTACTCGTTCGCAAAAAGGATGGTACGTTTCGCTTCTGCATCGACTACAGAGCTCTAAACGTGGCCACAGAACCTGACCATTTTCCAATTCCGACAGCCGATGAACTATTCGATGAACTCGGTGTGGCAAGATGCTTTTCGAAGCTGGATCTCATGGTGGGATATCACCAAATCCGCATGCATGATGATGATATATTTAAAACAGCATTCCGCACACACTCGGGCCACTATGAGTTCTTAGTAATGCCATTTGGTTTGACGAATGCACCGTCTACTTTTCCAGCTGCGATGAATGCAATTTTTCAACCCTTTCTACGAAAATTTGTGATTGTGTTCTTTGATGATATACTAGTCTACAGCACCACAATCTTCGAGCACGTTCAGCACTTGAATGAGGTACTCACTATACTTTCCAGGCATTCATTTTTTGTGAAGATGGGGAAATGTTCGTTTTGCAAGACAACTATAGAATACCTTGGATACATCATTCGCAATGGGAATTTACAAGCTGACGCCGCAAAAATCCAAGCCATGACCGACTGGCCGATTCCTACGACGGTTAAACAGCTTAGAGGATTTCTTGGCCTCACAGGATATTACCGCAGGTTTGTTAGTCAGTATGCGATGATTGTGGGACGCGTTGTTTGGAATTGGTTGGCCTAACACCATGGATTTCCGAAGTTTTTACTAACCGATCGAGATCCAATATTTATGAGTCAATTCTGGATAGATTTGATGCACCTCAGTGGCACAACATTACAACATACGACAGCATATCATCCCCAAACGGACGGGCAGACGGAGGTGATGAATAGGACATTGGAGCAGTACCTGCGCTCCTTTACCTTTGACAGACCTACTCGTTGGCCGACACTCCTCCCATGGGCTGAATTAGCTATTAATTGCAGTGTCCATGAAGGACTCCGAGTCTCCCCTTTCCAGGCCCTATATGGTCGAGAACCGCCTTCGTTGTTTCCAACCCTCTCAATCCAAGCTAAGCATCCAGGGGTCATAGCCACGCTTGAGGAAAGGGCTGCTGTACTCCAGGAGCTCAAGGAAAATCTTTTAAAAATGCAGCGACGAATAAGCGTTCAAGCAAATGAACACCGACGCGATGTCGAGTTTCAGGAGGGTGATATGGTGTTACTCAAGCTCCAGCCGTATCGTCAACACTCTGTAGCACGACCAACCTCGACAAAGCTCAGTCGGAGCTACTATGGCCCATTCCGTGTAGCGAAAAAAATAGGGAAGGTGGCATATATGCTTGATTTACCGCAGGACGCTAGGATTCACAATGTATTTCATGTGAGCCTCCTTCGACCGTTCGATGTGGGCACATCGCCGCCTGTGAGTGCGACCTTTCCACGGGATGCAGTTGGTATTCGGCTAGTGGTGAGCCCGATCGCAGTAACTGTTGGAAGATCTTCGGAATATCCTGCACAATCAATGAGAGGATTACACGGAATCAATCAACGAAAACCAATCACACAAAGTTAGGAAGATATTATACACCTTACCATACTTATGAATTGCCTTGTATAGTTCTTCCTAGGCTTATATTAACTGTGTACAATTCATTGTGAATAATATACAAGAAATTATCCCAATACTCTATTTCTACATGGCATCCGAGCAGGTTAGGCTCAGAAAATCTTCATCATAGCCCAGAAAAACACCTTCCTCGACCAAAAGGCGAGAAGAACCCAGCCAAAAAAAATATGGCAGAAGACAAACCTGAAATTACCGAACCCGTTGCTGAAAAAATAAGATCAAGCAAGAGTGTTACCGTAGCCTTCAAACTGAATGGCTTAAACTACTCGTTGTGGGCACGTTTAATGAAAGTGTCCATAGGCGGCCGAGGAGTCTACCGCCATATATCCGGAATCCCACCTCCACCACGACCGGGGGAGAAAGGATATACAGATTGGGAGGAGATCGACTTAATTGTCTTCTCCTGGATTATCGACAATATGGAAACCAACATCATCGCCGACTTCGCACATCATCAAGCGGCGAAGGCGTTATGGGATACACTTGCCGTGACTTTTGCAAGTTCGGCAGATTCGTATCTCATATACGACCTGCGAGACAAGGCGAGCAGGGTTATACAGGGAGAATCGACACTAGAAGCTTACTGGAGCAGGCTCCATGGGCTATGGATCGACATCGATCGATGCCCACACAAGACAGTTGACTGCTGCGATAAAGGAATTGCACAATACCGAGATATCAAGGCCGAATTAAGACTATTCAAATTTCTTACCGGATTGAACGAGAAATACGACTAGATCCGACGCGAGATCCTCAAGGAGGATCCCTACCCCTCAGCCGAAGTGGCGTATGGGTGGGTGAAACGGGAGGCGGCTCGACTCAAGAACATGTCACCGGCGTCCGATTCAACCGCCATCACCGTCGGAAGTGAGACATCATCGGGGGTCGGATACGGTTTCGGGGCTCGCGAGTACCGTCCGTTGCAACCCCAGAACAGAGGGCAACCACCACCGCATCGCAACGTCTCCAACCGCCGGGGAAACAACAGACCCGATAAATCCAAACTTTGGTGCTCCCATTGTGGAATGCACAAGCACACGAAGGAAACATGCTTCCAATTGGTGGGATACCTAGAATGGTGGGAGGAGGAGAAAGCAGGAAAAGCAAAAATCGCAATTGGAACCAACCATGGAAGCCGAAGCTTGACAGAGGGGAACCAAGAGACATCGGTCGTTCAGGAGAAGAGGACGGACACCGGCGGTCTCCCAACCGGCGGTGGCGGACGAGGCGAGAACGGCGGCGGTGGGGCGAGAACAGCAGAGGCGATGATAGCGTCGCTCAGATTGGACGGCGGAGGAGAAAATGGAGGTAAAGGGTTAGGGTTTGCACATCCTAACCCTGTTAAATCGAAAGTTGCTATTAAGTCCTCAATTTTTGGTTTTGCCGAAAAACTGCCCCAAGTTTCTAGTAATTACAGAAATGACCCCATCATTAGTAAAAACCCCTTTGCACCCCTAGAAAGATTGTCATATGCTTTGGAAGCCCGGGATGGGGATATAATTGATGAGACGGGGTGGATTTTCGATTGTGGGGCAACCGACACTATGTCATACGATAGGAATGATTTCTTGGAGATTCATAAGACACCAAAATCACATATTAAAACTGCCAATGGAGGGGTAACACCAGTGGAAGGAGCGGGAACTATAGAAATTTTTCCTAATGTTCACATCCCAAATTGCCTCTATGTCCCAAAATTGTCTCAAAAATAGATGTCTATAAGCCATGTAACCAGGGATTTAAATTGTTCCCTACTGATGCACCCGAACTTCTGTATGTTACAGGATATCCGGACGGGGAAGATTATTGGACGTGGCACTGAACGTCGTGGACTCTACTTTGTGGACGAGATTGCTCGACGAGACGGTGCGGCGATGCTTGCTCACGGGTCCACTAATCAGGATACTTGGCTCTGGCACCGACGGATGGGACATACCTCTCCGGGTTATTTAAAATCTTTATTTCCTAAACTTTTTATTCCTAAGAATTTCTCTTGTGAAGCATGTGTTTTGGCTAAGAGCCACCGAAACTCATTTAAACCTAATGATACTCGTGTTGAAACTGTTTTTTCCCTGGTTCACTCTGATGTGTGGGGCCCAGCGCCTATAGGAACTAGTTCCGGTTTTAAATACTTTGTGATATTTGTTGACGATTGCAGTAGAACTACTTGGGTTTATATTATGAAACACAAATCTAAAGTTTATGACAAATTTGTGCTGTTTTATAAAATGGTTCAAACTCAATTTCAGACATCTGTCAAAATCCTTCGTTCCGATAATGGGGGGGAATTTCTAAACAGTTCCATGACAAAATTTTTTGAAGAAAATAGGTTAGTACACCAAACTTCCTGCTCCCACACACCAGAACAAAACGGGGTAGCCGAATGAAAAAATCGCATCATCCTTGAAATGACTCGAGCCCTTCTATTTGACTCAAAAGTACCACCAACTTTTTGGCCTGAAGCCGTAGCCACCTTAATCTACCTCCTCAATCGACTCCCCACTAAAATCCTTAACCGGAAAACTCCCCTAGATCACCTTTCCACGCTAACCAAAATTCCCTCTACCCTATCCTTACCACCAAAAATCTTTGGCTATTCCGTTTATGTCCATGTTCCCAAGCATGAAAGAAGTAAATTTTCCCCTTGTGCGATTAAATGCGTGTTTATGGGATATGGGATTAACCAGAAAGGCTACCGCTGTTATGACCCCAAAACCAAACGAATCATTACCACCATGAACTGCAATTTCCTTGAAACCGAATTCTTATACCACCTCGGGACTCAGGGGGAGAGTGGTAGACAGGGGGAGACCCGAGAAAATGACTCCCTTCGGTGGTATGTGCCAAGTAACTTTGATTCGGATCCAACAGGGCAAGCTGGCACTGTTCCTGAGCCTATCTCGCCTGCAGAGACGATCCCGACAACGCTTCCGCCGCGCTCCTCTGATCCAACCGTAACGGAATCCGAGGTAATATCTAGTCCGAATCATGAAAGTTCAGATACTATTCCTGACTCACCTGGTACAGAAGTAGAGGAAGAAGAAGATACTGCTATTGATCAGGACACCGGGCAATATGTACTCCCTCCAAGAAGTACGAGAGGAATTCCACCCAAGAAATACTCCCCAGAACCTAGAGAGAGGAGAAGGAGATACTCTGTGGCCAACTTTGCCGAGGCCAACTTGTCCAAAATGGCACGTGCATTCCATGCAGCACTGTGTGAAGAAGAGATTCCTAGAACCTTTGAAGAAGCTTTCAAAATCAAGCACTGGAAGGAAGCCATGCTCGTTGAAATGAGTGCACTGAAACGAAACGGTACTTGGGAAGTGAGCCCATTACCTGAAGGAAAACACACAGTTGGTTGCAGATGGGTCTTCACAATCAAACGGAGACCAGACGGGAGCATTGAGCGATATAAGGCGCGATTAGTGGCAAAAGGATATACGCAAACTCAGGGGGTGGATTATTCCGAAACCTTCTCTCCGGTTGCGAAAATGAACACAGTACGGGTTTTGCTCTCGGTAGCAGCAAACAAAGATTGGCCACTACATCAGTATGACGTCACCAATGCTTTCCTTCATGGGGAATTGAAGGATCCCATCTATATGGAGGCTCCACCTGGCTTCACAGAGGAATTTGGGCAAGGCAAGGTATGCAAGTTAAGGAAGACTCTATATGGGTTGAAGCAGTCCCCGAGAGCCTGGTTCGGGAGGTTCACGGAAGTAATGAAACGATATGGCTACAGACAGAGTAACTCAGATCACACTCTATTCATCAAACGAAGAGGAGAAAAGATTACCTGTCTCATAATCTATGTAGATGATATGATTATTACCGGGGATGATGCAGAGGAAATAAACGATCTCAAGGGACATTTGGCTGCGGAATTTGAGATGAAGAATCTAGGAGATCTCAAGTATTTTCTTGGGATTGAGGTACTCAGATCCGGAAAAGGGATCTTCATTAGCCAACGGAAGTATGTTCTTGATCTCTTGACGGAAATGGGGATGCTAGAATGCAAACCGGCAGATACTCCCATGGTTCAGAATCACGGCCTTCAAATAATCAAGGGAGCACCGTCAACAGACCGAGGAAGATACCAACGACTAGTAGGAAGACTCATCTACTTGTCCCACACTCGGCCCGATATCGCATATGCAGTTGGGGTACTTAGTCAGTTTATGCATAGTCCACAGGGAGAACACTGGGAGGCGGCACTTAGAGTAGTACGCTACCTGAAGGGAACAGTCGGACATGGCGTATTGTTTCGAAGGAATGGACATCTTGACATTCATGGATACACAGATGCAGACTGGGCAGGGAACCCGGTTGACAGACGATCGACGGGAGGATACTTCACATTCGTGGGGGGAAATTTAGTCACTTGGAGAAGCAAGAAGCAGGAAGTAGTGGCGCTGTCAAGTGCAGAGGCTGAATTCCGGGGCATCAATAGTGGACTCACAGAGATCCTGTGGCTCAGAAGGGTAATGAAGGAGCTAAATCTCGAGTCACAAAAGACGTGTAAGTTACTTTGTGACAACAAGGCAGCGATCAGTATTTCAGAGAACCCTGTGCAGCACGATAGGACCAAACACGTCGAGATTGATCGACACTTCATAAAGGAGAACCTTGAAGAGAAGATAGTGGAAATCCCCTACGTTAAGTCCGAAGATCAGTTAGTAGACATCCTGACCAAAGCCATTCCGGTCAAGAACTTTCAAGGGATTTTGAGCAAGTTAAACTTCGGGAATCCCGTCGCTTAACTTGAGGGGGAGTGTTGGAAGATCTTCGGAATATCCTGCACAATCAAGGAGAGGATTACACGGAATCAATCAACGGAAACCAATCACACAAAGTTAGGAAGATATTATACACCTTACCATACTTATGAATTGCCTTGTATAGTTCTTCCTAGGCTTATATTAACCGTGTACAATTCATTGTGAATAATATACAAGAAATTATCCCAATACTCTATTTCTACAGTAACTGCTAGTCGCACCATGCTGGTTAACGACGTTCCTCAGGAACAATGGAGAATAAGGTGGTCAAGTGATGGTAGTGATGAAGGGACGTGCGAACCTAAGGACCATGTTCAACAGCATTTTCCCAGTGTCCGCCTTGAGGACAAGGCTGCTGCTAACGAGGTGGGAGTTGATACGGAGTCAACATCCATGGAGGAACAGCTATCGAGCCCAATATCGCAGACGTCGCCTCGGCCTCCCCATCTGGTGGCGAATGAAGCAAGGCCGAAAAGGAATTGTGGACCGCCCAAAGAGATATGGAAATTTTGATTAATTATTGTTTCCAAGTTTAGTTTATTAGCTTACATTATTTAATTCCTTTTGAGATATTTTCTTTCCTTTTGAGTAGAACCGTTTAGTCCTATAAATAGTCCTACTTCATTCATTATGCAACAAAAAAGAATTGGAATAATTGAATTCTTCTTCTTTCGCTTAAGTTCTCTTGCAATTTTACAAATCCTCAACATCCATCGATACTCCAAATTCTCACCTTGGAAGACTTGGGGGTATCATGTACACTATGGAGAAAATGAGTTATTTATATGTAACTTATACATGGTTTCTGAAATGATAAGAGAAAAATATAAAAAACAAGAGTTGATGATTATGTTAAGTCCATTCTTATGTTACATCCTGAAATCTCAAATGTAAATCTTAAGAACAACTGAGTAATAAGACCAGCTCTGATTCTGCTATGTTAAACACAATCAACTGCATCAGGTAAAAAAGATATACAAAGAAATTAAAAGGAACATACTTGCAAATTTATCTTCAGTCACAAACTGAATCAACCAGCAAAATGAGAAGTAGATGAAATGAGAGAAGAGGCAGTTTGACGTCGGCATAGTTTAAACATGGATTAGTAGTAAGGAAATGATTTTCCATATTTTCCTAAAAATTCCAACAACGGATCTCGCAAGTCCTTTTTGTGCCTAGTATACTCCCAAGTCTACCTCACCACCATCTAACATGCCTGACTCATGATCTAGTTCATCCACTGGATCCAACGTCCCAACTTTCACCACGTATCCTGATTCCGGGATTTTTGAGTCACATCCAAGCAATTGTCTGATTCAATGAGCCTAGTTGTGCTTCTTTCGACTTTTGTTCTCTATACAAGAAGATTTATATTGCTCAAAAATAGTCTCCCTACATGAAGACTTGTGATGGTGACACTGCAAAAAACATAGCACTAGTAACCAAAAACTGCAACATCCAAAGAGAAATAATGTGTCGTTACGCATTCCTTCATCTGCTGGTGCAATGTATGTGTACTCGTCATCAGATGAAGAAGCCTGCCCGGGAGTGAGGCAATAATGCAGTGATAGAGCATAGTTTGCCACTTGGAAGTGACTTGTCTGATTCTGGAAATGGATCACAGCCTGTGCATGAAGAAGCTCCCTCTTCACATGCTGCTCCAACTAGTATGTTGGTTGCAGATAAGACCAATGATAAGATTGTTCATATGCTTACCTCCTTTGCCAATGAAGACACACTGCTTCTTAATGGGAATGGTTTTGATCAGGTAACTTTTTGTAAAGTACACATGTAATGTGTGGATGCAATTAAATAAATCAGAAACTGAGGGACCAAAGTGCAAAGGGGGAATAGGTTGAAAGTCTGTTTCCAACGGCTACTTTGACAGTTGCAACCGAGGGGATCTTGAGCTGGGATTGAGCTCGATCTTGTTGGGCGATCAGCGAGCCCTCTCAACACATACATATAGAATCAGTTAGTGTAGGGAGAGCAAGACTGAGTGAATCATTTTCTTTGTGAGGAAATCAATGTTGAAGAGTGAGCTCTCGAGTTTGAGCGATTGATTTCTCGAGTGATTCTCGAGCGATTGTAACTAGTGATTCTGATTGCAATTGTGTATTGAATAGGTTGATAGCTTCTCTGCGGACGTGGGCCTTACGACCGAACCACGTAATTGTGTGTGTTCTTCATTTCGTTCCATTCTTTGTTTTTTGTTCCTGGTTGTGGCTGGATTCCTCCGCCGATTTCTAACAAATTGGCGCCGTTTGTGGGAAGAAGTTTATTGGAATTGATCGGCGCGATGGCTTCGGCGAAGTTCGAGATGGAGAAATTCACCGGGAAAAATGATTTTGAATCATGGAGCTAAAGATGAAAGCGGTGATGATGCAATAGAGTTTGTGGGAGATCTTGAATGGTGGTGAAGGATCAACCGGCAACAAGTGCGGATGAAAAGGTTGACCCCAAGATGCAGGAACTCCTCGATTCTTAGCCTCAATGGTATTATGAGAAGTTTCGAGTGAGGAGACAGTTGCTGGGGTTTGGGCAAAGCTTAAGTCACTTTCCATGACCAAGTCTTCTGCCAATCGACTGCATCTCAAACATAAACTATTCACATTCAAGATTTCAGAGTCAAAGAGTATTCTGGAGCAGCTTGAGGATTTTGAGAAGTGTGTGGATGATCTGGAGAATATTGATGAGCAGCACAAGGATGAAGATAAACCACTCATGCTTCTCAATTCTTTGGCAAAGTGTTATGAGCAATTCAAAGAGGACATACTCCTTGGCAAAGACTCCAAGATTACTTATGAAGAAGTGTGATAAAGCTCGTTTCATGCATTGGTTATTGGCTAAATTAATATACTTTCGGGGAGTAAATGTGCAAAATCTGAGTTCAGGTGTGTAGGCAGCTGCTAAGTCCAGTGGATCGTGCTAGGTCGACCAAGTAGATGTAGGATGAGCAAAACTGAAGTGAAATTGCTGAAAGCCGCCAAACTGACCTGGGAAAATCTTAGCGGAAGAAGGCAGAGGCAAGGAGTAGGAGAAAAGAGCAGAATTTGAAGATACCCTTACTTTTAAGGCCACAATTGTTAAATCAAAGGAGAGATACCCTAGGGATTTGAGCCTCGAACCTCTCTATATAAAGGGACGAATATTGAAGAATGAGACAACTCCTCATAGCTGAAAGTCATCCAAGATCAAATACTACTCCACAACTCCGGCTCCAGCTCTGTGCCTCCACACTTGGAGGGGGGAAATCTTGTTCTGACCGTCATTTAAGTTTGTAATCGGTGTTCCACCGCTCTTAGGAGTGAAGAAACAATCTCTACTTTCTGTTTTTGTTTTAAACTTTCATGCTTTGAGACGTTTGTGGTGTTTGAACATTTTAGTTATTGGATCTTGAAGTTGTTTTGTTTGGATATCAGTGTCAGATTCTGTTGGATTTGGGTTATCTTTGATGTCATTTCAAGTTTGTTGGATGCTTTTCGCAATTGGTAGTTTGTAGGAGGCTTAGATCTAGCTTGTTGATGTCGATTTCAGTATATCCTTGTTAGATTAGAGTTTAATTTCTTAGATCTGGTGTTCTCTGTGTTAGATCTGCATGATTATGATTAACTTTTAATCGGAGATGATGATCGAAAATGACGAGCAAAACGAAAAAGTTTATTGAATTTCTTGGAGAGGATTTGAATTACACGAATTGGATTAGATCTTTATTCACTACTCTAACCCTTCTTATTTCCCCCTTTTATCTACTGCTATTCAAACTAACAAAACTAACGGTAACAAACAACAAATCCTATAGCTAGGATTTAATCATATTGATCTATAGCATCCAACGGCTGCTGAGCTTTTTCCAGCTAAAACCAAGATGCTTCAATGCTTCTCTTCTCCCTCTTGATTCGATCAGTAGTTTCAATTGCAGCTAAGCAATTAACACTTACAAATCTCCACCTTCATTGCTTAGATGAGAATTACTAACTGTACAAGCCAACTAGCCTTAGATAAAGCTCAAACTTCTTTCTCGGCAGTGGCTTTGTCAGCATATCTGCGGGGTTAACTGCGGTATCAACTTTGAACAACTTCACCTTCCCCTTTTCTATCACTTCTCTCACGAAGTGCAGTCGCACATCAATATGCTTACTAGGCTCATGAAATACTTGGTGCCTTGCTAAACTCAAAGCACTATTGTTGTCACAGCCTATGGCTACGGCTTCTTGCTCCACCCCAAAATCAGCTGCAATCCCCTTGAGCCAGAAACTTTCTTTGACTGATGAGGTTAGGGCAATGTACTCGGTCTCCGTTGTGGATAGAGCCGCTACCTTTTGCAACTTTGACTTCCAACTCACAGCTGCCCCATACATGGTAAATATGTACCCAGATTGGGATTTTCTGGTATCAATGCTCCCTGCAAAATCACTATCGCAAAAACCCATCAGAGCATCACACCCACTGTCAGCTTCAGCTTTGAACAAGATCCCAATGTTTCCAGCTCCTTTTAGGTATCTGGGTCTCCACCTCAGAGCCAACTAATGTTCTCTGCCATGGTTCCTCATGAATCTGCTTGTGGTGCTGATTGCATGAGCCATATTCCGAATCATGACATACATTATGCTTCCTACAATATTAGCATATGGAATGGTCTCCATCTCCAATCTTTCCTTCTCATCCTTTGGAGCTTGCTCTATTCACAATCTGAAATGTTGAGCCATTGGAGTTCCAGTTGACTTAGTGTCTCCCATCCTGAAGATGATCCTGGATATGTAGTCAGTCCGACTCAGCCAAATTTCCCTTCTTTTTTTCTGTTTCTGACTATATTCATGCCCAAGATCCTCTTGGCTCCACCTAAATCTTTCATGTCAAACACTGAGCTCAAGTCATCTTTCATTGTCTGAACTTCTTGCTCTGATGCTCCTGCCACCAATATATCATCCACGTATAGTAGCAAATAAGCAACTATAGTTCCCTTCTTATTCTTGATGTATACACACTCATCATATTTGGATCTCACAAATCCATTTCTCAGCACATGATCATCAAATTTTCTATGCTACTGTCTGCAGGCTTGTATGAGCCTATACAAGCTCTTTTTGAGCAGGCATACCTTATCCTCCATTCCTTACTTCACAAAACCCTCTGGTTGAGACATATATATAGTTTCTTCCAGATCTCCATGCAAGAATGCGATTTTTACATCCAATTGCTCAAGTTCCCAGTCCATCTTTGCAACAACCAGTAGTATTCTAATAGATGTATGCTTGACCATAGGTGAAAATACCTCATTGTAGTCAACTCCATGCTCCTGTGTGAATCCCCTGGCTACTAATCTTGCCTTAAATCTGATTTGCTCATTATCAGCAGACTCTATTTTCTTCTTGAGCAGCCACTTACAAGTGACCAGCTTCATGACCTCCACCTTGTCAACCAAGATCCAGGTACCATTCTTGATGAAAGAATCAATCTCATCTATCATTGCCTTCAAGCATTTATCTCTCTCTTTGCAATTCATTGTTTCCTTGTATGAACCAGGCTCTGAGAACTCTATCTCCTCTGCTACACACAATGCAAAGTAAAGCATTTCAGAGGCTGCATATCTTGATGGTGGTCTTACATCCTTCCTCCTGACTCTATCCTGAGCCAACTGATAATTCCTCGGATCAGGTTGCCCAGCTTCTTCTTCTGCATGTTCTTCATCAGAAGAATCAAGCACCTAAACAACAGCTGGCACCTGATCCTCCACCCCAAGATCAGAACTTGGCTGCAAGTCAACAATGGTCTTTTCTGCTCTCGTGAAGGGCATCTCAAACTCCATAAAAGTGACATCTCTGCTTATAATGACCTTGTGATTCCCAGGCTCCACACACCAGAGCCTATACCCCCTTCACCCCTTGTTGATACCCCAACATTACACACTTGATTGCTCTTGCATCCAGCTTGGTTTGTTTCAAATATGCAAATGCCTTGCATCAAAAAGCCTCGAGATGAGAATAATATCAATAACTTCCATACCATATGAGATCTGGAATGTCTCCATCAATGTTAGATGAGGGCACTTATTTATCAATTTCACAGCAATGGCCACAGCCTTTGCCCAGAATTTCTTCTCCATCCCAGAAGATGCCAACATATATCTTACTCTCTCCATTATAGTTCTATTTGCTCTCTCTGCAACCCCATTTTGCTGGGGTTGAGAGGAATAGTCATGTGTCTCTTAATGCTCTTAGTCTGGCAAAATGATTCAAACTCTTTTGAAAAAAACTCCAGCCCTTTGTCAGTCCTAAGGCACTTCACCACACAACTTCTCTCTTTCTTAACCACAACACACCATTCTTTGAATTTTGAACATGCTTCAGATTTTTCTTTAAGAATGTAAACCCAAAACTTCCTAGAATAATCATATATGATTGTCATGTAATACTTTCCACCACCAACTTACAATACTGGAGAGGGCCCCCACAAATCACTATGCACATAGTCAAGAGGGGCTTTTGAAGTGTGCTTACCTTTCTGATACGGCAGTTTCTTTGCTTTGCCCAGAATACAGTACAGTCCTCACATGGCTGACCTGCTCTCTCTGCAGTCCCATGAATAACTTCTCTTTTCATTAGCTCCTTGATGCTTCCATCAGCTGGATGCCCCAGCCTCATATGCCAGAGCTCCATGGTTTCAAATTTCACTACATTGACTTGGTTACTAGCTTTCAGAGCCCATCCACAGAGGTAGTACATAATTCCATTTCTTGTTCCTTTCAACATCAGAACACCATTCTTCTTGACCTCCAAGGTTCCAGCAAAAGAATAGAAAGAGCATCCCTTTTTCTCCAATAATCCAAGTGAGATCAAATTCCTTTTTACATCAGGAATGTACGTGACCTCGCTTCAAACAACAACAGAACCATCGTCCAGTTTGAGCTTGACCTTGCCAATGCCTTTAATCAGGCAGACCTAGTTATTTCCCAACACTACTATCCCAATTGCTTCTGAAATCTCCTCAAACATTTCAATTCTGGGGCACATGTAAAAGCTACACCCCAAGTCAAGAATCCAAGAACCACCACGCACATCTTCCATAACATTTAGAGCATGTGTGATTTCATGTTCTTCCACGCAATCTGATCTATTCTTTGAGTTACCAGCATCTTGTGCCTGCTTCCTTTTCCATGCGAAACAATCTTTGTTCAAATGACCAGATTTCTTGCACCAATGGCAGGACCATGTCTCCCTCTGATCATTATTTTCTGACTTGAATCCGTCCTCCTTCTTAGAATTCTTCTTCTTTCCTTTAAACTTCTTGATGTTTAGGCTCTCTGCCTGTGACTCTTGATTCCTCGAACACCCTTATGCAATTCCTTTGCCATAAGAGCTGAATGCACCTCATACAATGTAATCTCTTTATCACGACCATACAAGATCGCATCCCTCAGCTGATCATACGTATCAGGTAGTGCATTGAGGGCTAAGATAGCCTTATCCTCATCGCTAATGTTGACATCACAGGCCACCAGATCATCTATAGCCTTGTTGAAATCTTCCAACTGCTCAAGAATCGATCTATCACCAGAAAAACTATAGGAGTATAACCTTGTTTTCATATATAATCAATTCTCCAGAGACTTACTGCAATAGATCTCATTCAACCTCTCAAGAATTTCATTCGCGGTCTTTTGCTCCTGAATTTCTCTTAAAACCTTATCACCAAGGTTTAAGATCACCGCACCATAGGCCTTGGACTGCATCTCCGCCAGCTTCGCATGTGCCTTCTCGTCAAGAGCAGGTGCCTTCCATTTATCTACGGGATCGGGCTTCTCCAAGACAGCTGCGCATCCTTTCTCGATCAAGATTGCTTTAATCTTCATCTTCCACAGATCATAGTCATTTTTGCCATTGAATTTCTTTGACTCCAAGCGCATCTCCATTTGCGAACGTAGCTTTCTTTGTTCCCACCGGATGGCTCCAATTGTTAACTTTTAATCGGAGATGATGATCGAAAATGACGAGTAAAACGAAAAAGTTTATTGAGTTTCTTGGAGAGGATTTGAATTAAACGAATTGGATTACATATTGATCCACTACTCTAACCCTTCCTATTTCCCCCTTTTATCTACCGCTATTCAAACTAACAAAACTAACAGTAACAAACAACAAATCCTACGACTAGGATTTAATCATCTTGATCTATAGCATCCAACGGCTGCTGAGCTTCTTCTAGCTAAAACCAAGATACTTCAATACTTGTCTTCTCCCTCTTGATTCGATCAGTAGTTTCAATTACAGCTAAGCAATTAACACGTACAAATATGGTTTGTTCTTGTTCACACGCTGTTCCGCTTGGTCCGTTAGCTTAGATCCAGTCATTCATAGCTCACATTTCACATTCACGTCTTATTTGCAAACATGCTATGATCCTTTTCGATTGATGATTGTTCCATGCTTTGTTTTACTCTGTTTTCAGTTTGATTGCATGAAGAAGATGAAGTAGTGAAAGTTAGAGAATCAGATCTACAACTTGTTTTATGCTTTTTACTTTCTTAGCTTTTCTGCCAGTCTAGTCAGTTTAGGAAAATTGGTCCCCACTTACTTTTGCACCTTGTCTGCCTATTTTAGCAAAGTTCCAGCATGGTCTTTTAGTTGCAGGTATTTTTAGTTGCTTAATCTTTGATTTTAAGTGTTTGATCCCAGTTTAGTCATCATGCATGTTTGTGTACGTAGTCCGTCTAGCGAACCAGTTAGATGGAGTCCTGTTTAATATGCCAAGTCTAATAAATTCTTAACCCACTCAGTTGCGTGGCAGCAGCCAAAAACCCTTCCGAGATGTCCCGAACACATGTTTACCGCATTATTCCTCTTGGGATTAGATCCTTACTTCCCTGTACTAATAGTATTATGGCTTAAGGTTTTTAACGCAGTCTCTGATCATGCGTCCAACGACACGTGGATAGGTTTAGGTAGTCTGCTCGACCGGTTAGGTCCAGACGGTCTGCTCGACCAGTCTGCTTTGGTACTTGTTTATTTTGCAAGAACGCATAGAGAGGCTCGCTTCAAAGTGCACTCCGCACTCAAACTCAAGGAATTCCAGAAATCACCCCCCTTGATGCAGTTGCTGAGAGCTTAAATATCAAGGATGGGGGAAGAAGCCTCCCAAGAACAAGAAGACTGGAGCTGGAAAGGGGAAATCTCAACCAGCAAATGAGTCAGATCAGAAAGAAACTAGATCTTGCCATTGGTGCAAAAAGCCCAAGCACTTGAAGAAAAACTGCTATGCTTGGAAAAGGAAGAAGGCAGAAGGTGAGAAATCTGTTGGTACAACACATATCACTGAGGGAATTGAGGAAGGGCATATCCTTAATATTGCAGATGATCAAATCCTAGGATCTTGGGTGTTGGATTTAGGGTGCAGCTTTCATATGACATCCAATAGGGCATGGTTTTCTGATTTGCATGATTCAGGGATCAGTGCTTTTGGGGACAATCACACCTGTGAAGTAAAGGAAATTGGTAGTATTAAGCTGAGTATGCATGATGGATCTGTGAAGATCCTCTCAGATGTCATATATATTCCAACTATCAAAAGAAATCTAATATCCCCGGGATTATGCACACTTAGACACTCAGTGTGCATACTATCTAAGAGCAAGAAACTGAGTTTTAAATCAGCAAAGCACAACTCATAGTCTGCACTGGATTATGCACACTCACACATTTGGGGGCCATCACAAACTCAAAGCATGGGTTGAGGAAGGTATTTTCTGTCCATTATAGATTATTTTTCTAGAAAACTATGGATATATGTCATGAAGGAAAAATCTGAAGCATTCTCTATGTTTAAGGAATGGTGCACAATAGTAGAGTTAGAGAACGGGAAATCTCTGAAATGCCTAATAACAGATAATGGCTTGGAGTTTTATCATTTGAGTTTGATCAATATTGTAAGGAAATGGGCATGAAAAGGCAAAGAACCGTCCTAAACAATCCCCAACATAATGGGGTTGCAAAAAGAGCTAACATGACAAATTCTGGTGAGAGTAAGGTGTATGCTTTTCACCTCTGGGATGACTAAGAGTTTCTGGGCAGAAGCAGCATCTACGGCTACTATTTTGATCAATAAACGTACGTCTTCAGCTCTAGACTCCAGTACTCCATAATGCAATGGTATGGTTCACCTAAGGATTATTCAAGGTTAAGAATTTTTGGATGCAATGCATATGCACACATGAAGTAAGGCAAGCTTGAACCTAGGGCTTTAAAGTGTGTGATGTTGGAACATCAAAATGGAGTTAAAGGTTACAATTGTGGTGTACATTGCCAAAGAATGGGAAAACAATTATCAATACAGATGTCACTTTCCAAGACAAAGAAATGTCTTATCTGACCAATAAGCACACAAGCACTCAAGTTGAGAGGGAGCTGACTGGAGACAAGCACTTACAAGAAGAAATTTCAGAAACAATACACAACGCAACATTGTTGCAGGGAAAACTAGAAGGCAGGTGAAGCTTCCCTCTAGTTCAATGATTACAACATGTTATACTATGCTCTAGCTGTAGCCGAAGAGATGGAGTATCGTGAGCCATCTTCATACAAAGAAGCCATTAGAAGTCATGACAAGGACAAGTGGCTGAGGGCAATGCAAGATGAAATTGATTCACTGTATAAGAAACAAACTTGGGTTCTAGTGCTTAGGTCTTATGGTCAGAAAACCATAGGGTGCAAGTGGATATATAAGAAGAAGGTGGAAGCATTCAACAACAATCAAGTGAGATATAAAGCCAGATTGGTGGCCAAGGGCTTCACCCAAAAAAAAGGAATTGACTATAATGAAATATTCTCTCCGGTTGTAAAGCATAGCTCCATCAGAATATTGCTTGCTATAGTAGCTCACAAAGACTGGGAACTACACCTAACTACAACGTTAGATGTAAAACCAGCTTTTCTACATGGAGAATTAGAAGAGAAAATCTATATGGAGCAACCACAAGGTTTTTTCTAGAAGGGAGATGAACAGAAAATGTGCTCGCTCAAGAGAAGTTTATACGGTCTCAAACAAAGCTCAAGACAGTGGCCACTGAGGTTTGATGATTATATTCAGAAATAGGCTTTGATAAGTCTGAATATGCCGGTTGTGTATATGATGTAAATCAAATAATGCTAATTCTACTCCAAGAATTCTCCAATTTTTTATATTAAAATCATCTATCAATTAATCATTAAGTTTGATTATTATATATTAGTTGATAGATGTACATGTGGAGTGAAGGCACAAAATGAGCCAAATCGGATCAGGGGTCTGATTCAAACTGTTTGTTGCCTATCAAGGCGATGTCCAAATTCTTTTATCTTACCACCGTTATCTTTGTCTTTGAAATAACTTCACTTGGGTACCTTGTACGCCTCAATCGGAGCTCGGATGAAGTTATGGCCGACAAACACAATGCTTGGGTCGGGCATTTTTGGACTAACACAATGCCTGGGTTGGCACCATTTCACCCAAGTCGGGCGTTTTTCTCGGAAATTGCCGAATTTTAGTTTTCAAATTGGTTTCTGGAGCAGTTTCTTTGGGGATTCAGACTTTCTGGGACGAGAAAAGAGAGAGGAAAAGATAGAAAGAGAGGAGGAAGAAATTCCGACCAACGTTCCGACGAACCATCTCCGAATATTCGTTCCACTCAACGAGAGCATGATTTCTATGGGTTTCATTGTGATTTTTACCATGTGTTTAGGCTAAAATCTCAATGGTGCTTCAAGTTGTGATTTTGGCTTGTTTGAATGTATCTACACCTTTGAATTCACGTTTTGACATCGTTGATGTGTTTAATGTTAGATTCTATCACTTTAGAGGCCTCTATCGTTATAGATGTTTAATTCTTGTTTATCATCTCTTTAACATAGACTTGGATGGACTAATCAATTGATGTGTTGTTGAATTTGAATTGTTCAGAGGAAAATTTGAAAATGGTTTAGGTAAGTTTATACAGTAGATGTTTATTTCTACCGCGCTTCCGCAGGAGTTTATAGACATAGAAAATTAGTTTATGGAACAATTGTTCAGCTAACTGTGAACTATACGTCGCAAACATGTTAAGTGCAAGCGATTAGGTTGATGAATTAATCCCAAAAATTGTGCTTTTGATAGGTGTAGAAATATGCAAGTCTATTGAGCAACTTCAAGTGACATATTTTCCCGTTTGAAAAGTCTTTCATTAGTTAATCATTTACTTTACTTTGTCAACATCTTTTAAAACCAAAAAATCAAATCTTTATGTTACATCTTTTTAAGTATTTAAGTTTTAAACAATCTCCTACCTCCTGTGGATCAACACTTGAAGTACTACTTACGACGTTATATTCTTGTAGTATTGTAGTATTATTAGAGTTAATAAATTAAACTTGATATTTTGTGTGAACTAAATTGGATACTCTAAAATGCGCATCAGTATTCATAATAAAAAGGGAGAGCAGGCATGTAGCTTACCTTCAACTTTATGCAGATGACATGCTCTTGAAGCTGCAGATATAGCAGAAATAAAATTTGTGAAGAGAGGTTTGAATCAGAGTTTGATATGAAGGATCTTGCGGATGCAAAACGCATTCTAGGCATGGATATTGTAAAGAGCAGACAAGAGAGGAAACTGTGGCTCACTCAAAAGGACTACATCTGCAAAGTTCTGAACTAGACAAAAGCAAACCAGTTTCAGTGCCTTTGGGGCAGCGCGCAGTTGAAGCTTAGTGTGAATCAGAGACCGAACCACGTAATTGTGTGTGTTCTTCATTTCGTTCCATTCTTTGTTTTTGTTCTTGATTGTGGCCAGATTCCTCCGCCGATTTCTAACACATGTCTTGCTACATTCCATATAACTATATTACTATGCTTATGTTACATATTGTTTTACTCCCTCCGTCCCACTATAAGTGACATGTATTCGTTTTTGAGTCGTCCCATTATAAGTGACATATTTCCTTAATTTATGCAAAAAAAATAACATTCTATCTCTCTTTTACTTTATCCTCTCTCTTACTTTTTTCTCACTCCTACTTTATTCTCTATTCATTTAACAACTAAACACCACTACCTAAAAACCTATGCCTAAAAGAAATATGTCACATTGATACAAGCCTCCCACCATATCGTTAGTTTAGTTGTCATTTGATTTACTATATCTTCTCAATATATTGTTAGGATATTATTTGATTTACTTTCCTAGGTTTTCATCGTATCCCCACATATTATATATATGTGTGGAGTCTATCATATTAATTAATGAAGAAATATCAAAACTCTATTTTATCTTTTACGCTTTTCCTTTTCTTGCATTGCAAATTATTGGTTTGATCGACGGGCAAAACTTCCGCGACTACCGTTTATCCCTCCGCCAATCGCCTTTGCGACGCCAGAAACTTGTTAAGAGTAATCATATCTTAACAATTGGTGCTTTCATCGGTGTTCTCATCCTCCAATCACTGTCATGATGTCACGCAACTATAACGATTACCAGTCCGGACAGCCCGTTTACACAGATTGGCAGCAGCCGTATCAATTCCACGCTGCCCTACAGCCGCTACCAAACCTGCCGGACGGACACCAACACCATCACCTCTACCACCCCTGACAGCCCACTAGTTGGGACCCACCATGGCTACGCCAGACCACAACATATCAGCAACCGCCGTCCTACGAGCCAGATATGTACTCGCCACCACCACCCGGACGCCGTCCTACCTGCTGGGACCCTCCTGCTTGCTGGGAGACACCGGTACAACGCCCCTTCCACGAGGTCTTGGCATACGGTCAGCCGGTGCCCCCTGCCAGTAACTGAAGTTGGAGTCAGCCCGCGCCGCAGCCGCCTCATCAAGCCACAGCAGCAGAAAACCAGATTGAAGCGATGCTTGATCAATTATTGGAGGCGTGCAAAAAGGATGGAGTCTCGCCTTGATGCAATCGACCGCCGCATCGACAACGATGCAGCGTATGGCAGTTTGAAACCCATAAATGAGTTCATTCTTGATGAAGTTGTTATCACTTGCCCTCTGAATTTCGATAAGGTGATGATTGAGGGCAATAAGGCCAATGATGGTGGTGATCAACCCATGGATGATGGTGAACGGAGGGAGTATTATTTTTCTTCTAGGCGTACACTAATCATTGTGCTTGACTAGGTGAGATGCATTCTCCTTTCCATTACTGACCCAATTTTCCTTGGTGTAAAATAAGAGATGCCTAGGAGGAATCATTATGCATTACATGGTGCTTTATTTGTATGCACTGATGCGAATTCTGCTTTAGCAGGAGGATCTAAGTGGCAATAGGAACTACAGATTGTCACTCTCCAATTTGATTATGTTTCGTTGCTTAACTGATACTGTTTCACTGAGTTCTCACTATTATGGCCTCAAATCCCAAATGAAAGTTTTTCATATTCAAACCTGAAACCAAAACTGGTAATTTGGCATAAAGCTGTACTATATGGAGAAACTAAAACTTCTCTTCTACTAGTGAAAAGTTTTTTTATTCCCACTGCCATATTTTAGGTGACTTGCCTCAAGTTTTGCAACTAGCTTGTTGTTTTGAGCCTACCATGAAATTGCAGTTTAGCCTTGATAGATTTTTATTCTGTTAGATCAAAAGTTAAGTTGTGGGGAGGAAGATGCACATTGTTTTAACTTTCAATGTTTCTTTTCGGTTAGATTCTAAAATCATCTCTTGTGAACTGTCATCAATTGCTGGTAAGAATAATACTACCTTCGTCTTTTAAATATAAAAATTATTTCCATTTGAGTTCGTCTCTTAAAAATAAAAACTTTTTATTTTAGGAAAATTTTCTCTGTAATGAAATGTGACACATTCTTAACTAATTAGTACGAGTACTTCAATCATTTTTTTCTTTCTACCTCTCTTATTTTTTATTTGGTAGATAAAGTGGCAAAAACCGAAAATAAACTAACTAACGAAGATAAGAAACACCTAATCTATCACGTAGCATAAGTATACTAAGACCTGCGGAAGGATCCTCTAGGATATGAACTCTTCTGTCAAAGCGGAAATCATGATGTGACAAAAAATCTGCAGCAAAATTTTCTTATCTGTGCACATGCTTAACTACTACCGATTCAAATTCTTGAAGTAGATATCACACCCTCTTCACTATGGGATGACAATAAAATAGCAACCTCATAGCGCCTCATTATCATAGCAATATCATAGCAACCCAAACAACGTTGTCACTCTCCGCGTCCAACTTTCGAATACCCAGATTCTTTGCCAGCCGAACACCATGAAAAATGTACCAAATTTCTGTAGCCAAAATTGAGCAAATCCCCACATTTGCTACAAAACCATGTCACCAAGCTTTATATTCATCTCGAAGGAGACCTCCCCCATAAGCATGACCTGTACCTTCTCCTAATGCATCTCTCCTTTAAAAACAAAATCACATCTCTTTTTCTAGATTTGCCCTACAACCTTATTTTACTAATCATGTACTCCCTCCGTCCACGAAAAAAAGACCACATTTGTCATTTTTGGTTGACCACGAAAAACAGATCAAGTTTAAAAAATGACCCCACATTTGCTACCTAACACAATTAAACACTACTAATAATATGGACCCCACATTCCATTGACACTACTTCTCTTTTACTTTTCCCTTCTTTCTTACTTTACCAATTCCACATTATAATCCGTGTCATTCACAATGTGGTCTATTTTTCATGGACGGAGAAAATATTAAATTAGTCTGTGTTGTTTCAAAAGTTTTTATTCCATAGACACAATTAATAGTATAGGAAAATGAATATCAAGTGTTGCAGCATTTTGTTGCGTAGAATCTGAAATCATGTCCTCATTATAATGACTATAGCCATAGATACTTTGCATCATGCAAATTTCATGAAAATTCACCTTTAGAATTTTGTTAGAATTTATTGTATATATGATATCCAAACAAATAATTTAAATTGATATAATCACATGACATTGAATTTTTTTTTGGAATATTGCAGGAGTACCAATTATAATTGAAAACAATTATGTGTCAACAGTGTGTTTAATTAGTAGATCATTGTTTCATTGCTTGATTATAACATTGAATTTGTTCAATTTAAATTGATATAATCACATGACATTGATTTTTTTTTTGGAATATTGCAGGAGTACCAATTGTAATTGAAAAAAATTATGTGTCAACAGTATGTTTAATTAGTAGATCATTGTTTCATTGCTTGATCATAACATTGAATTTATTCCTTCCAAAGATGACCCATTACTAAAAATAAAAATTTTTATATCTCTATTTTATTTCATTTCTTTTACTTTATTCTCTCCATCTAACACAAAAAATAAAACTGAATAAGATCTCGTGTCGCCTAAGGAAATGGTCATCTTCTGTAACGCCCACACTTTTTATAGTGCTTGACGCGCAAAAATCGAGGTTTGGTTGAGGAATTTATATTTGGAACAACACCAAATGGTAATTTTTGCGTTGGGCGATTTAATAGTTGTGAAGACAAGATAACGAAATTTAATAAAGTTTCCGTGAATTTTAATTATCGAAAGAAATGCGAGAAAATAAAGTATGTATTCTTTTATACCTGGGCTTCTCAAATTAAAAGTAAAGTCCAAATGTTTTTTTTTATGGCTTGGGGCCATGACCAACTAAATAATTATACAAATTGGGTTTGCAACTTAATGAGCCCAAATCAAATAAATAAAGTGTTGGAGCCCAATTCTTTTCCAAAAATGTGGGAGCAAGCCCAAGAACCTCCCTTCTTCTTCTTCACCACATAACCGACGCCCCCCTTCAAGGAGACCCTCCATCTTTCAACCCTTCCACTTTCCATCTCCCACATTCATTTATGCAAATCAAGGGTCACTCAATTAATAGGATTACCTTGTTAAATCATCTCTTCTCCTCCCCCATTCACATCAACAAGTTCAAACAAACGTGGGAGAGAGAAAGAGGTTGTACAGGAGCAACTTTTGAATAAGTCAGCACAAGAAATTATGTTTATCAAAGTACATCATCATAAACAGCGAAGGAATGTAGAATAAGCAATCGCAAGTAGTTGCATAAATTGCAAAGGTGGTATTCGAGCCTCTGGAATTGGTGCAGCGGCTTCGGCATAGCAGGCGACACGCCGAGGGAAAACAGCAACGAACAGCAGCGTCATCACGACGGCGGGACAACAGCGGCTGTTCGTGATGGAGACAACAATGGCTGCGGCAGATTCAAAAACGGCTACAACTGCTGCTCGAACGGGTTGATTGGTGCAGCCGACGGTGAGCAATACCGAACAGCGAGGCAGTGACAGCAGCGGCGATGCGACGTCGACTGCACCGTGACAGCAGCTCGCGAACAGGAGCAAAGGTGCCGGCGTCGAGTGCGAACAGCTCCGTGACCGGCGGACAGCAGCTCGCGTCGGTAAATCAGCGGCCAAGACGAGCAGCGACGGTGCTGTGATGGAGACGGTGAGGAGAACGGTCGGGGCAGCGGCGTGAACCAGCGAAGAGACGATCTCGGCGCTGTGTTTACCACGGAAACGGTGCTGCAAATTCAGTGAAGATTAGGAATTTCACTCCTATTTTGGGATTTCACGAGAGGTGAGAAGTAAAGAAGTTTGGGCCTTTTCTTTATTTAAATGAGTGGGCCATGTGAATTAATTTTAAGTGTTGGGCCTTTTGTTTTAGTAAAGGAAATGAATTGGAGTGCATTAAATCAATAGATGATTTTATGCACGCTTTTCAAGAATGGGATGGGACACAAGTTAAAGCTTCAAACGAACGAGGTGAGCTTTCGAACTAAAGTATTTTCAAGAGCTTTTGATTTAATATGTTGGTTTGAGCATCTTTTTATGTGACGAAATGCCTGTGATTGTGATTATTACATGACGATGTGATATATGTGTTTAAAGTGTGAAAGTGATTGTCATATGTTGTGAATTGGTTGTGAAAGTGATGGCTTTTGAGTGGTTGTGAATTGCTCGACTTTGTGGATGTGATATGATGATGCTCGACCTTGACAGAAAAATTAATTATGTTTCAAATACGTTTTTGAGGAAAATAAAGTTTGAAAAAGGAATATCATGCCATGTTTTTATTTTGAGAAATGTCTATCTGTTTGTTTAGCAAGGGAGTTGTCCCTACTAGACCTATTGAAATCGAATTCGGGTCTGACTAGGGAGTGAGTCCCTACTCAGGCTAGTGTACACCAATAGGGATCGTGAGCCGTCTTTTGGGTCGGCCGGTCCAGTGATCGAGTTTGCGGCCACATTCTCGTTCACAGGATGTTGATGTTGATGAGATTGATGTTGATGAGATTGATGATGATGTTGATGATTGCTTAGTGGGGAGTGAGTCCCTACTATGAGTTTAATCGAATTCGGGTCCTAGCAAGGGTGCGTCCCTACTCGGACTAGTGTACACGATGAGGACCGTGAGTCATCGAACGGGTTGGCCGGTTTTCGTGCTCGTGGAAAGTGGCCCCTTACACGGCACCATAAAGAACAGATATGGCAGTTTCTTAAATAAATCAAGAAGAAATGGTTGTGTTTTGAAATGATGAGGAAAAATGATTTGAGGATGAATTGAAAGGTTGTGATTGAGATATTTTAGTGTCTCGGGCCTTTTCAAGTTAAAACCCCGAGGTCACTCAATGGTGGCATGATATAACTGTTTTGGCATTTGTCCACTGAGTGCATCAAGTACTCAGCCCTGCATATGTTTTCCCTATGTGCAGGTTGAGCGTGGACGGGGGACGGAGGATGTTGAGCATTGGACAGAGACAGTATTCAATAAATGATCCGGTTGCTATTGTGTCTTCATACATAATAGTAGCTAACTCTCAAAATGCTTCCGCTACGTCAAGTTTTAAGAATTTCCTTGATTTCCTTTGAATTGTCAAACTATGTCATTCACGTTGTGTACCTTCGAGTTTTGAAACCTTGTTGATAAATGAAATTTCATCGTTGATCGATAAGTTGTATTGTCTTGATCATTTTCCCCCTTCTTCCCCGCTTCTTAATTCCCCCATTAGTCGCGATTTTCCCGTGCTTCCTATCCTTAGGAAGTGCGGTCGTGACATCTTCCTTGAGAAAGATGGAGTATTATGATAGTGAATACTCACTCCGTTCGTGAAAAAATGTTTCATTTTGCTATTTGGGATGTCCGCGATTTAAAGTTCCATTTGCTTTTTTTCTATATTCGATAATCACACCACTCAACTAAATCATTTCACTCATATTCTATTATGAAACCAATATATAAAAGAGAGGTCCACATTCCACTAACTCATTTCTCCACTTTTATTCATAAAGTCAAACAATTTTTTAAAATCCGTGTCGAGTCAAAATGGGACTATAAATGGTTGACGGAGGGAGTATATATATGAAAATTATAATATTGAATGTACATAAAATCATTTCTCCACTTTTATTCATAAAGTCAAACAATTTTTAAAATCTGTGTCGAGTCAAAATGAGATTATAAATGACGGCCGGAGGGAGTATATATATGAAAATTATAATATTGAATGTTCATCTATAATATTAGAATCAAACTAAATATATAAATTGAAATAAACAATGCTAAACCGGCGTCAAAACGAGAGTGGTGCTTAGACCATCAGCAGTGGGGCGCCCTAAGGCGCGCCCTATGGCGCGCCACGTCAGCATTTTTATCCTCCTCCTTCTCCACCTGTAGTGGGGCGCCCTAAGGCGCGCCCTATGACGCGCCACATCATCATTTTGTTGTTTTGTTTAATTAATTTAACTGTTTTCAAATAACACGTAACGAGTAAAAAAAAATGACTAAATAACAAGCGGCGAAGTTTTAATAAAAAAAAATTACACCATTCAACTAAAAAAAGAAAAAAACTAAGTCGGGCCAATTTCCAACTTCCTACGCAACTCATCGAGTAATGAACGGAGATACTCGGCTTGTTCGGGGTCGGTGCACTTCTTGAGGGCCTTGTGCGTCTGCAACATCGTCCTTGCCATTGACGCTGTAGCTAACGATGCAAACGCGGTGGCCGTCTGCATCGGGAGCTCATCCGGGTCCAGAACAGGGGCGGCAGCGGTCGACGATGACATCGCGGTCGCCTTCCCCTAGGCCTTCGCAGCCTTGATGCCGGGAGGACACCGGTGTGCCGGAACTCCCTTCTTCCACGTACGTCCGGTTGAGGTCAACCGGGTTAGTGTCGCTGCTCGTGTAGTCACCAGCTTCGGTGACCTTCGTCCTCTTCGGCGCACCAGTGTGCAGAATTCCACCTTGGAACTTCTGCTTCTCCCTCAAGAGCGCCCAGATGGCCTCGTGCTTGAACTCGCCGAACATCGACCGGTACGACAACATCGCTTTAGAGCGCACGTCGTGCACGCTCTCGCCGCTCCCCTGTGACCGCGCGCACTTCTCGAACTCCGCCGAGTACAAGTTCACTTGCTTCTTGATTTGATCCCAGTGCTTGCGGAGTTGCTCACTCTTGCGCTTGTACGCGGTCGGCGGCTTGAACGAATTGTAGAGGTCCGCGATGCGCTCCCAGTACGCGGTCTATCTCTGGTTGTTGGCGAATATCGGATCTTCCGATATATCTACCCAACACCGGGCCAAAGTGAAAGTTTCGTCGTCGGTGTAGTTCGTACGGCCGGGGGCGTACTCATCGCAGTCACCGGGAGGCGGCAACTTCTGCGCCCGCTGCCGGTTCCGCTTCGCCTTCCCCTTGGCGGCACCGGTCGCTGCGGGGGCGGAATCGGCCGATGCGGTTGGGCGGTGCGACAACGGCTCTATATCAGACAACCCATACGATTCCGTACTGAAATCGGGATCGTAATGGGTGTTGTCGCCGAACGAACGATAATAGCCGGGTTCTGTACCCAGCCAATGCGCCTCTCTGCTAAACGTAGGGCTATTGGGGCTTGAATCCATTTCGTAGTAATTATGTAAATGTAAGTTTCGAAGATGAAATCGTGTGAAATGAAATGTTACAAATGAACGCTATTTATAAAAAAACGAAACCGCGTGCCATCGTCCGCGGCCTTCACAATGGGGCGGACGATGGCCATCGTCCACGATCATCGTCCGCGACGTCTGCAATGGAGCGGACGATGGCGCGGACGATGGCCATCGTCCGCGGTTTAAGTCGCGCCCGAAGCATAGGCCGCGACTATCGTCCGCGGCCTATGCCACACACCCACAGTGGGGGCGGACGATGAATGGCGCGGACGATGCGCGCCATCGGGCGTGCCATCGTCCGCCCATTGCGGATGGCCTTATATAGTACTCCCTCCGTCCCACAAGAATATATACTATTTCCTTTTTAGTCCGTCCCACAAGGTTATGCACTTTCCAATTTAGAAACTTTTTCTCTCTAATGAGGTGGGACCCATTCACCACTAACAATACTTTAATTACTTTTCTCTCTATCTCTCTCTTACTTTACCAATTTTGCATTAAAACTCATGCCGAACCAAAAGTGCATATTCTTTGGGGATGGAGGGAGTATGTAGCATATCATTCATCTACATCTATATATGCAATTTATAAGGATGTACATTATTTGATAAGATAGTTCTGTTAAACATGTGTTTCATACCAAAAAAAATCTATTTTATAACCAAATATTTAAAATAAAATATCACCTATTTAAATAATGTCCAAAACATTACACTATGGCACAATCAAATCTTATTCAAAAAATTCAAATCAACAAAACTTCAACAATCAAATCCATACAGTGGAGTAAATTTGCATCTCTGCGTGAGTGTGTTTGGGGTTGAGGGTTGAGGAACTAAAATGTGAAAGTAGGGTTAGGAACTAAAACAATATATATACCAAATTTAGGCAAATACTATATATGCGGTATAGCGCGGCATACTAAAATCTATATATTTACCTTACCAAAATTGTTAGGTTTGTTATACTAAAAAGCATGGTTCGAGCACGAATGAGCACGAATAGAATCTTGCTTGTATACGAAAAACTCTACAATCCACTTTTAACCCGATTCGGTATTATTCGAAAAACTCTACAATCCACTTTTAACCCGAAAAACTCTACAAATAGAATCACCATCATTATTACATTGTGTTTGCTTGTGCACTTATAAGATGTTTTACCAACATTTAAATGCATAAGAAGTAAACAAAGTCTAAGTCTTTTGGTTAGTAGACCGATTGTGAGCGTCGTCCACTTTAAGGTAACACGGTCGGTTCTATGCAATGCTTTGCAAAAGAAAAGAAGAATTTCACAACCCAGATGGGCTTAGAATACCTATCATGAAAGGTTGCAATGTCAGTTCAATATTTCTAAGCCTTACTGAAATAAGATGACATTGGTGTGGTATAGCACTGAACGGATCTAACAGCAAGATATGTCTTCATGCTATCTACTGGAAGACTAGGTCTTGATAAACAACTATTTCTTAATCAACATACGTTAGCATTGAGCATACGTTACTGATTATGCAATACTTTGACTTATCAAATGGAGCGGGTTTTTCGCAACCCAATAATCCTGATATATTGGGCAGTGGTAATTAATATCTAGCGGTGCTAGGATTAATATTATGTTGAATCGCGCGCCTGGTGAGTCTGGTTTGATAATGTCCCCAAGAGGAGCTCGAACAAGTTTTTATTATTCGAAAACTGGCTAGTTGGAATTTAATTATTCCATGAATAATAAATAAGTGTTTTTTGCTAAGTGCACTCTTGGAATTAATAAGATGTTAATTAATTATGTTCATACCATACATTAATTAATTAATGGACATTTCTATCTTAAGCGCGGGAAATAATCATTTAAACAAAATGAAGCCCAAATTATTATAATTTCAAATTTGAATGGGCAGTGCAATATTACTTCTGTAGTGGATGCTCGTAATATTCCAATGTAAGCTTGTATTAAATTGTGGGTTCAATTTAATTAGTAAAAAACTAATTGGGGAAGGTCATATCCAAAACTTTCCATAGATCCCTGACTGGGCCAAATATGTAACTTAATATAAATAGGAGAATAAGTGAGACAAAATTAAGATTTAATTTTGATGAAAATTTTGTCCACTCCTAAATAGAGTAGGGGACGATTTTTTCATGAAGATTCTCCTCCGTGAGAAAGTTATGTCTTCTTTATTCGAGTCCTAGTATTTTGATAAGATCAGCCCACCCTGATATCGAGATACACATCGGGAACCAGTCAGAAGATTCGTGTCTAGTATTGAAGATCATCATGGAGAAGACGCAAGCAATCGATGATTCTTTAGAGAATCAAATCGATAACTCTAAACCGTAGAATTCATGTTTAGGATTTACTTTCTTTGAGCATGAATTATTTGCGTTCTAGCATGCAATTATCTGTATTAATATGTGAATTGATTAATCGCATAATCGGTCAAATAGATACTTATCTGATTTATTTGTTATGTACAAGTTTTCCGCTGTGCAAGGGGAACCAAACCCCAACAACCAAAATATATCGGTAAGGTATTATACTGTACCGTAACTTGCGGTATACCACAAATTCGGTGTTTTCGATATTTTTTTTGATACGGTAAGTGCGGTATTTCGGTATATTTTATCCAGCCCTACTAATAGGCGATTTTTTGTTCTTATTTTTCAAAAAAGATCTCCTGAGGTAATCTATTGACCATAGATTATAAAATTTGACGATTTAAATTTGGGTATATTTTTATCACATCCCAACGTAACCTACGCCATAATTTTGTGTGTCTGTGAATTTTAAGTATTTCAAGAGCCTTTATAGTTTAGGGAAATGCTACGTGGCCACATTATGGCTGGCCATAATAGGATATTTTGGTCAATATACATAACAAAAAATTAATAAATTAATAAGTCTATTTATTGTTCATGTATCTTTACAAAATAACCCTTTACTAATAAAATTAATGGAGCATTAAATTCTTCAATGGAGTTTGAGTAATGGGAATTGGTGTGTGGGGAATGGGCCCGAGTGGGGATTTGACGTATAAGTTTAATCATTAGTTAGCCTAATTTATTTATTTTTAATTACCTTCAATAATTAATTAAAAGTAAATAAAGAGGTGGACCTGTCACGACCGCATTTTCTCAGGATAGAAAACACGGTTGATCGCGACTAGGGGAGGATTAAAGAAGCGGGGAAGAAAGGGGGAAAATAATATCAAGCATTGGCTGCGAGACATGACTAATCAAGTGCTGATACACAGAAGAAAAGATACTCGATCATGAAAACTCGAGTAATTGTTTGTAAAAATTTCAAAATATCAGAGTTTTGAGCAAAATAGACTTGAGTCTTTTAAGATGCACAACGGAAGCAAATGAACGCGGTTCCATGTATGAAGACATGAACCTCCGAGAGTCAAAATCTGAATGAATTATATGTCTTGTCTCAATAGCACTTCCTCCACCACTTCGCTGCTCAACCTGCACATTTAGAAATATATGCAGGGCTGAGTACAAAAGTACTCAGTGAACACATTGCCGAAAAATACAAATATACATTTGAAAATATTGTCAAGACATCATCACAGTAACACTCGGGGGTGTTTATTGAAAAGGCCCGAGCTTACTAAAAATATTCATATTGGGCCCTTTTTCCTGTACTTAGCCATATCTGCTCACATTGTGCCGTCGAGATGGTGTTCTCGCCCGGTCACCTTCTCTGCCCATCATGTCAGAGGATTCCATGTGCCGGGAAGGTGGCCACCTTCCTCGGTCACCTTCTCTGCCGTTCACGGTCAGAGGTTCCCAGTAGGGACACCACCCTACCAGGACATAAAATCGAATCGATTCACATATATCATCATTCATAAGTCACTTGGCCTTAGCCAAACAGATAGGCATCATACACAAAACATTTATGGCAAGACAACATCTTAAAAAAAATCACGAACATGTGTTCGTGTTATCACAAAATACGATTTGTATTTTTAGTATAAGAAAGCTCACCTTGATCGCTTAGTTTCTTTAACTTGAATCTTTCGTTCCGACTTTACTTGCGAACGTACCCTTTTGAAAACATCACAATATAATAATACACTAATTAGACTCAAGGACAAAACTACTTAAATTAGAATGCATGCACCCTCATTAAAGTCTTTTATCTCGTTTCTCGGTTTTTGCATATTTTTGATTATTCGGCAGCCGTCCAAGGAGTCGCTTGAGACGCCGGTCGGCCGCTTACGCCCATAATTCCTCCGTTGGCTCCTCGTATTTCCCTCCACGATATCGAAATAAATTCCCAAAAATTATTTAAGCGTATAATTAAATTCTCGCCTTCATTTCCTCTAAAAAAAATATATTTATTTCGGACTTAAGATAAATTATTCATACTTCAAAAATTATTCCGGAATTTATTTAAATATTCCTCACCATTAAATTTATTCATCGGCCCAAGGATTTAAATTAATCTGGCCCAAGTAAATTTTATTCCCAGTCCAACTAATTCTTGGCCACCTCTTTTATTTATTTATTATTGTTTTTTTTAAATATTGACTGCAGCCCAACTTACTAAAAGGAGTTGGGCTCGGATTTTATTTTGCATGGCCTAATTCAAATTATGTTAAATGCCCAAAACCATTTAATTCCTTAGCCCAAGTAAAGAAAACTAGCCCAAAACTTAAGCCCAATTAAAGAAACCCTATGTAAAAACTAAGTCTTCTTCCTCCCTCCCTCATTCATCAACTGAACGACAGCAGCCTCTCTCTCCCCTCTCTCTCTCGTCGCCGCCACTCCACCGCCCTGCCAGCGCCGCCGCTCCGGCGGCGCCCCTCTCTCCCTCTCTTGTTTCCCTTCTCTTACTCTCCTCCCTCCTCTCTCTTCTCTCCGCCTCACGCCGCCGCCATCCCCCTCCGTCTTCCTCCCGATCCGCCGCTGCTTCTTCTCCACGCCTCGCGCTGCCGGAACAGCTCCCCGAAGCCACCACAGTCGCCGCCTCCTCGCCGGACTCCCGAAAGGTAAAGATTGATTTATTGTTCTTCCCTTTTATTTCAAATTTCTAAGAATTTATAATCTTAGATCCAAAAAGTTTTGGAATTTAATTGGTGAAGGTTGTGAAATGAGTGACGTATCGGGGTGGGGGTTGTCCTTGGTTGTCTCCGGGCTGCCGAAGAGCCATCGCCGGAAATCCGGCAGATTCGTATTCACGAGATAAGCTCATTCTTTATAGTTATTAAGATTTTACTTTGGTTCTACTTACTGTATTTGGTGAATTGTGACTATATGCCTTATTTGGAAGACTCAATGGTGAAATATGTTGTTTTAAATTTGTTTTGGCAGATTCTACTTCCAACTATACGTATATGTATGCTCGTATATATATATATATGAAAGAAAAGAAGGGTTTGAGATTTACCTTTTCAGGTGGAATAAGCGTTATGGAGTTGTAGTGCTCGACTCCACAATTATCGGCCGCCCTTCTCCTTCAATTTCTATGTGGAAATTTCTTTTTTTTTTTTTTAATTTTGGTTGTGAAAATAAGTGGATATCTAAATATATATGTACACAAAGGATGGCAATGAAGTGACGTTGGCAGCCAAGTTGTCTTACATATTCTTTTCTCAAAATATTCTACTTTGTGATAAGGATTGCCTAAGGATTGTCTGCTTCTAATTAAATGCAGTTTTAATGCTGTGTCGGAAGAATCGATCCTCTAGGATCTGCTTCCATTTTTTTAATACAATTATTTATTATTATTATTATTATTTAATTATTTAAGTAATTGTTTATTGATTTATTCACTTGTTTATTAAATTTTGGTGTAGGTATAATCGTTTCAAGTTCGTGGCCGTTCGCGTTGAAGTACCCGTTTTCATAAAACATACGATGTATAAATTAAATTTTCGTTGGACTTTTGTTGGATGTATCGGACATTTAAAATTTTAAATTTTTGGAGTCTTATTTATTTATTCATTTAAATTTATTATATTCATATAGGTGTAATATATTTACGTGTTATATTTACTTGTCTATCGTCAAAACAAATAACAACGACAATCTATCGTAGCTCAGATTTAATCGCATAAAAGCCACTTATATAGGTAATCAAGCTAATAATATTGTTTCTAATAATATCGTTTTAGCGGGTCGTTACAGGACCATTGTAGTTTTGGGTTAAGCTATCCAAAATTACACTTGAAACTCCTGCGTCTGCGTGTTAGCAAGGGTTAAGTGTGGATAATATATTCTACTCACTAATTAGTTGCTCTTATTTATTACTCCTTCAATTATATACCAACAAATTAAATAATGGTCCTAGCTTATTCTATGATTCCATATATAATCTCGCAATATTAAATGAAATGAAGGTATAGGAGCTTAATATTAATTATAAACCTAAAAGCATGTTTATAATAATTTTCTGGTATAAGTCGAAAATGGAGAATTGAGTTTGAAGTCCGAATTATCAGATTGTTGGTTAGATACAAATGCATTTTAATATGAAAATACAAAAACAATATTAAGATGGAGTATTGTATATTTAAGGGTATATTAGTCTTTAAAATATTGATACTTTTTAGATGCACTAACTTCATTGATTTAACATTAATTGTACAATATTTTGTTATTTTTTTAGTTTTATGGCCGGCCATATTATGGCTATTTAGCATCACCCTATAGTTTATACCACCATAAACAAAGTAAAAGTTAACCACCTCAAATTTCAAAATCCTGCCAAATTAATCACGTCTTTATAGGTTTGATATATTATATCTAATATAATGAATCCTTGCATGTGGTGTGCATACTTATTAAGTACTAGGAAAATAAAAATATAACGAGAGAGCATAATTTTAAAAAAAAAGTTGAAGAGATGATGAACTATTTTGAATATATTAACATCTATCCACCTCATTAGATCTGATCAAGGGAGCATAATCACCCAAATCAACTCTTGCATCTTTGGAGTTTGCGATTGGGATTATAATAATCTCACCATGATACAACTTGCACTCAAAATAAACAACCGTTTGAGTAACAAGCCCCAACAATGTTATCCCACAAAACACCAATAAACACACAATCCCACATCCAATCCTCCTCCCAATCCCAACCACAACATATCTCTCAAACACCACTTCAACGCAAACAAAGCACAAGTTGAGCAAGAAGAATACAACACCTGAAATGACCATCCTGCCCTTCACGAGCCCCATGCCCTTGATCATGGCGTCCGCCCCTCCTAGGTCCTCCAACACCGAGACCACGCTCGCCAGATGCCATACGACGCTGATGTACACGAACCCTACCGCGTAAGCGCTAAAGAAAATAAGGCTGTACGGAATCCACGGAGATATCAATGCGAAAGCGGCCGCGTTGTATGAAACAAGAAGTAATAAACTCCATAAAAGCGTGGCCGTGACCCTTTTCCAAACCTTGAGCGCCACACGCATCACCTCTGTGAAACGCGGCTCGCTGGAGGTGTACACACGCGCGACGGCTTCCACCACTGCAGTTGTGGAGACCAAGGAGAGCGCGAGGAAGAGGACAATATACGCTGCGTTGAAGAGAAAAACCCGCCATTTATTAGGGTTAATGTTGTTAAAAGAGGGGTTTTGTATGTTGGAGAAGAGGAGCTTGGAGATGTGTGCATGGAGAAGAGATAGGAGAGATAAGGGGAGAATTGTGGCAAAGGTGATTTGGGTGAAGAGTTTCTTCCATGAAAATATGATAGTCACAGATTCGATCAAAATGAAGTAGATATTATTGAGGTGCTCCATGAGAGCTAAGAGTGATTATTTTGTTTTAATTTGAAGGAGGATAAAAAGGTGGTGTATAATTTGGGATATGATGATTGTTGAATTTGTTTGAGGTCAATGATTTGGATCAGTGAAGCATGTGGACTATTCATATAATAAGCCCTCAAAAAATTAATAATAATGCACTACTTTGTTTTGTACTAGTTTGTTTAGTGATTGATGAGGGGTGTGATCCGGAGAGTTGACATTCAATTATGGATACATATTATACATGCATATTGACACGCATTCCAATGGATACTGGCTCAAGAATCTATGAAAATATTATGAAGCAAGCAATCAAGAGAAATACTCGCTCGGTCTCGCCATAAACAAATGCGTTTCTTTTGGTCACGAGATTAGAAAAATAGTGTTTAGAAATGAGAATAAAATAGAAAAGTGATACGAAAGGATTAAATAAGAGAGAGTAAGTATTATATTTTGCTAAAAAAATGACTCATTTTGAATGGAATATCCCACCGTTAAATATGAGTTATTTATAGCCTCTCTAACAAGGAAAGGCAAATGAAAGAGGTATATAATCTATTTACCTTCTCAAAATATGAAATATACTCCCTTTTAAAAAAATAACACATTCCAAAGAAAAAAGTACTCCCTCTGTCCCATTAGAAATGAAACGTTTTCCTTTTTGGTCTGTCCCATTAAAAATGAAACGTTTCTAAAAATAGAAACAATACTCTCTCTACTTTTTCTTCTCTCTTACTTTACTCTCTCTTCATTAACTCACAAAACAACACTACGTAAAATCACGTGCCGAAAAGCAAACGTTGCATATTTAATGGGACGGAGGGAGTATATAAAAATATAAATGATTTTTAAAAAATTAAATAATACAGTACATAACATGCTAAAAATATAAAGTTTAATGCCTCCTCAAATACCTTACCCCGTAGAGAATGGTTTTTTCATGAAAAGAAGACAAATATGATAGTTATAACTTATAACTATCTATATTTTGATAGAGAGGTAAATATACCTCTTCGAAATGGGAAAAATGTATAAACCTTCTCAACTACCTCTTTCCTTGAAGAATAAATTTTTATAAAAATAAAGATAAATATAATAGTTATATAATTTTATCTCTCCATTTAACTTTTCCTTTTGAGATGCTCATCCTTTTGAGATGCTCTTACAGTGCGACGGAGGACGGAGAGAATAACACTTTATTAGCTAATTTGTTTTGGGATTGGTGATTTATCGGTTTGTATTACAAAGCAAGCAAGCAATCAAGAGAAATACGAATAACTTTTACCAAATTTGTTTTGGGATTGATGATTATATTATGATGCAAGCAATCAAGAGAAGTAACCTAATTTGTTTTGGGATTGATGATGTATCGATTTGTGCTATGGCATTGATATACTTTGTCCATATGGTCCAAAATTTTCATTCTAGGTTGTTCAATAAAATTATTCATTTTTTAAAATAATTTTTTCTCATTTTTTTTTAATTTTTTGAATAAGGTGAATTTATTAACTACTAAAAATATCTCAAATGTTTTTCTCTTTCAAAATCTCTTTTACTTTATTAATTTTGCATTAAAACTTGTACCATCAACTACCACGACTATTGATAATGAAACGAGAGATCAGATAACAACTATTTACGACTATTGATAATGAAACGAGAGATCAGATAACAACTATTTCTTTTAGTTCGAAACAAATTGATACGAATACTTGTACGATGTAGACAGTCCAATACTTGTTTTTACAAGAAACAACATAAAAGACCTAAGTTTCAACCAAATTATTAGTTGAAACAAATATAAAATCATACTCCCTCCGTTCCATAGTAACGGAGTCATTTTTCCAATTCGGGACGTTCCATCATAATAGAGTCATTTTCTTATTTTGCAAAAAGTGACACTTTTTACCCCACTTATTTTATTCCCTTTCTTACTTTATTCTTTCAACTTTTTTCTCTTTCCTAGTTTATTATCTATTCACTTAATGTATTTAATATCTCTTTATTAATCTTCGTGTTGAAAAGAATTGACTCTACTACTATGGAACGGAGGGAGTAGAAGACAAGAAATGAGAAAAAAGTGTTGGAATAGATAAACTTTAATGACACCAAATAACCTCCACAAAAATGATAAATAAACTTTTGACAACTTTTGCCATAGAAAATATCTACAAAGTTTCATTCCTCCTAGCTAATTGTTAGGATCGTCGACTGCAATATTAATTTGATATTGTTCCGCTTTGGGTCAAGCCCGTACGAATTTGTTTTTGGGTCACTCCCAAAAGGCCTCATGCTAATGGAGTTGGGGTAGCCCATATATATGCTTGCAATTCTTGTTCATTCTCCGATGTGGGATATGGTTTGCTTCCCCACAAACCTCCTGATAAGGCCCATTTCATGCATCGGTTTAGGGCTAAAATGTACGCTACTTGATCGGTTTTATCGCGCAAAGCAAGTGTTAAATGTGCAGGAATGCTTCTTGATCAAGGCAACAAGGCCAAACTGATCAAGCAAGTACAATAGGCGAAAAAGTCCAGGAATCGGGGGAGTTGATCAAGGGGGGTAATCAAGCAGTCAATGAGGGGACCACTGGCTTCCAGAAGAAGGACATGTGAGGCAATGAGCTGGATGATGCGCATCATTCTGTTATCAAGGACAACGTTCTAGAAGGGGACACGTGCTGATATATGAGCCGCAAGGATGGAGCTGAGTCATGAATCTGTTACTGAAAAGCGTCGTAATTCTAGAAGGAAAGCACGTAGCAATTAATGAGTCGCTCACTCTCAGCATGAGCGAATATTCTCTGCCAAGATCGTTATCCAGCTGGAGGTCGTGTCGAGCCTATAAATAGAGGATGTGCCACCACATTGAAATGAGAGCTTTTACCTTTCCATCTATAGTTTTTAGTTTAGTTTAGCTCAGCTCTCTAGATAGCTTAGATAGAGAAACGTTTAGTTAAAGGGCGACCGAAGTGAACGCTATAGAACACTCTATATCTGTAGGCGTTATCTCAAGTTTCCCACTGAGGATCTTCTCGGTTTTTACTTGCTTTCGCATTTTCCGAAGTGTTAGCTTAGTAAAATTTCAAGTTGTTTTGTAGTTAAAGTTTCGAGCTTTTTACATTCCGCATTATCGATGTACTCGTTTGGATTTTGAGTATAAAATCGAAGTTGTTCTGTTTTCGTCATCATGTTTACTGTTCTAATTAGTTAATGTTCTGAAATTCACTTGACCCAATAGTTAAACTTTGCTTAAGCAAGTAGTTAGTTACTTTTCTGTCTAAAGTAAAATCAGTAGTTAAAAACTCCCAAAGTTAAAGCGTGGCAGCAGCCAAACCCCTATTCATACGCATACACTCGATACACTAGCTTCTCTGTGGGATCGACCCCGAACTTGCCGCTTTACTGTTAAAGTAGTGCAAAATTGGGAGTTTATAAATTACATTGGTGGTGCGCGAGATCGACAGCAACTTGATCAAGTGGCAACGACATTTGCTAACTGATCCATCCGGTTCAGTTATCTCTTCCATATGACTTGAATCAAAAATCCATATCCCGCAGTCGCTATCCGCGTGCCCGCCAAAATGGCGCCGTTGTCGGGGAAGCATGGTGTTATTTTATGTTTGTGTGTAGTGCATAGGTGTATATAATTTTGTTTCTTTCTTTCCTCATTTGTTTTTTCTTCTGTTGATGAGAAGGTACCACCGCGGCGGCCACTAGAATCATCCTCTTATATACAGAGGCATTAACGCTCATTGGAGAGTCCAGGAAGCCGACGTAGTTACCACTCGTTACAGAGCCGCACTAGCCGCAGCAGCAGCCACTGATTAACTGACCAGCGAAGAAGAAGGAGAGCAGAACGCGCAACCTAGACCACCACCACTTGAAAAAACAGAAGCAGAGATGACCCTCGTCGACAACGACTTAGGAATTGGTTCCCTGCACGCACATGATGAAAAGGAGCCCACCCATGCCATCACCATCACTCCTGGGATGCGGACCATCGCACTCAAGTCAGGAGTACTGGCCGTTTTATCCCATTTCTATGGCCTCTCGAAGAAGTGTCCTTACGCCTTTCTGGAGGAATTCTGCAGATACTGCGACATCCAACCTATACCGGCTGGATCTACATCTGAAGACTATAGGTTGAAGGCTATCCCCTTCGTCTTGAAGGTTATGCTGGAGTATGGCTGTCGAGACTACCAGAAGGGTCCATCAGAACATGGGCCGAGTTCCGAATGATTTTCCTAGATCGTTTCTTCCCCGCGTCGAAGACGAGTGCCCTCAAGCGGGAGATTACGGAAGCCAGACAGGAGTATGACGAGCCCCTCGACCAGTATTAGGATAGATTCCAAGGGCTGCTTCAAGCATGCCCCAACCACAAGCTGGGGGAGCGGGAGATCTATTCGATCTTCTACGGTGGACTGACAATTGATAGCAAGAATGATCTCAACCTAGCAGCTCATGGGGATTTCTCAAAGACCCCATTCAGCCAAGCCAAAAACATCCTGGAGAGGCTCATTGAGGCCAAGCGCTCGTACGAGACGTCCCGTGGCCAGTACCGAAGAGGTGCTGTGCACGCAATATAGGCGCGCAACGATGAGAAATAGGAGGCCCGATTTGAACAGATGGAGAAGAAGCTGTTAGAGGTAGTAGAAAAATCCAGAGCACCTCCACCGCCTGCGCCGAAGGAGCAGTAGTATGTGCCGCCGCCGCCACAGCCAGAAGAGCATCACTATTACTATTGCGAGTTTCCCCCTGAGGTGGAGCCGCAACCCCAAGTGAATGTCGTAGGCCACTGGAATGCAAATGGCAACTGGATCCAGGGAAAACAAAGAGACGCTCCATGGAGAGACCACCCTAACTTTAGGTGGACTGATCAGAGTCAGAGCCAACCACCTCAACCGTGGACATAGCAGATGCAACCCTCTAAGGGGCAGCCAACTGGCCAACACGAAACCAGGAAAGGACAAATAGCGGAGGGATTAGAATGCAGGGAGGCCAAGCAGGTTGGTCAAGTGGACCTCAAGGAAACTGGTCCAGTGGAAGACAACCCAACTGGTCAAGCAGGCAGAATGAAGGAAATTGGGGATACAGACAGCAAGTCCCCCAGTCAAGCAACCAGGGAAGGCAACCGAACAACCAAATGGTGAGTTATGTCCCGCCACACCAGAGAAGCAGCTAACAGCCTACCCAGCCACAATACCAGCAAGAGCATTATGGGCAATCTGACTACCCGCAGCCCAACCACGGTGGGAGACCACCGAATCAAAGATACAACCGAAACCCCAACGATGGCCAAGGAGATATGATAGTACCGCACCATCCTAATGATTCGATGCGGGAAATCCAGGAGGCTTAGAAAGAGCAGCGGGCGGCGTTGGATATGCTGACAAAGCAGTTATCTCAAGTTGCGATGTCGCTGGGCGAGCTGAAGGGAAATGAAGGAAAGATTCCAGCTACAGTACAACAACCTACTGAGCGAGAGAATGTCAATGCAGTATCTCTAAAATCAGGAAGAGTTTATCAAAGCCCATCTGCGAGTTCTCCAGCACCCACAGACAGACCCAATCATGAAGAAGGCTCTGAGTCCAGCGCCCTTGATCAAGTCACAAAAGAAGGAGAGTCTAGTACCCTTGAACAGGTCATTGAGAAGGGGAGGATGGTCGAAGCAGAAAATGTAACCGTGGTGATCCAACCAAGTGATCTTCCACCAAAGAAGACTGACCCAGGGGTGTTCACACTCCCAATTTCCATCAGAGACGTTCGATTGAAGCAAGCAATGTGCGACCTGGGGGGGGGGGCTTCAATCAATGTTATGCCGTATTCTGTATACGAAAAGCCTGGAAAAGCTAAGCTTGTCAAAACCGGTATGGTGATACGGCTAGCAGACGGGTCTTACGTTCACCCAGAGGAAATTCTGGAAGATGAAATCGTCAAGGTAAACAAATTCATGTACCCCGTCGACTTCTTCGTCATAAAGATGACAGAGCCAGGAGCGGAGGAGTCTATTGGAGTCATTTTGGGAAGGCCATTCCTATCTACAGCCAGCATAGCCATTGACGTCCGCCATGGGACAATGAATCTGGACTTTAATGGAGAACAGCTTACATTCGACATTGATGAAGCTGTGAGGAAGCCACAGGACAGTGAGAGCATACAATCGGTAGATACTATCAGACCTTGGGAGCAAAGGTATCTAGAAAAGGAACTCTTCAAAAGACCGTCCACTGATTCCATTGAAGATGAACAGCTTAAGAAGGAAGCAGTTGAATGGTTCGATGCAATGATGACTGGGGAAATGGATGATCAAGTCATTGAAAGGGCAATTATTGATTTCTGTAAGCCGCCACGACCAACTGAGTCAAAAGAGATCACTCAACCGGAAAGGGTCGAAAACCCACCTGACCAAGCCGCCCCATTGAGAAGAATGTTGAAGGAAAGTCCCCCGCCTACAAGGCAACTATTGTCTTTACCTGCGTCGCCAGTGACCCTCAAGATCCTGTCCAACCAGACATATCAAAAACCAGTCAAACCAAATATGCAAGGACAGGGAGGACAATTGATGGAATAACGGAGGCTGGGTCAAGAGGTGGTCAAGTGGAAAACATCAGACTTGATAGAGATTAACCCAGATCTGTGCATGCATCCCGCCATGTTAGAAGAAGGAGTGACACTCCACCTTGATCGACAACGCAGACTCGACCCCGCTTTGAGAAAGGAAGAGCTCATAGTGGGGCAGAAAGATCTACTCTTCCAATGTCAACTCAAACTGATACCCAGGAGGCGGAATTCAAAATGGGCGGACCCTCGTACCATCATGGTAATGCACACACAGGAGGCAAACATACTCCAAGGAGACCCCCCCAATTCGTTCTCCTTCGTGGTAATAGTCATCGGGTTGAGCCCTACAGAGACAAGACCGAAGCGGGGATAGTGGAAGAAATTCCACTGATCCTGCCTAACTCTCGCTAGTGAGCAGGTAAAAGGAGTGGTCGGGTACTCATGGGTAGTCTGCTTGATCAAGCAACAAATTCTTAATCTATTAAACTGATCAAGTGACATCCTAAGGGAACTCGGTCAAGTCCTTTGTAGTTAGTGTAAATAGTTTTTCATGTGTTAGTTTTTAAATCATAGGAAAATTAAAAGTCGGAAGTAAAGAATGAGACTAATAAAGTGGAATTATTTGAGTTTTCATCTGGAATTAATTTTCCACTTGATCAGTGCAATTCGAATTTAATTGGTGGTGCAGTACTTGCATTGATCAGGGCAGGTGATGATAAGACATGTGCAGTCATTAAAGAGGTGTTCGGAAGCGCCAACTGCTGCATTGGATAGAATATTACTAGAGAGAGGTAAGTAGCGTATCGGAGAAGCTTTGCCAGCTGATACTCTGAAAAGGTGCGCCTGTACGCGAAGAGTCGCAGGGATCTCAACAGACGGGATATCAGTATAAAAGTCATCTTTAAGATCCGTATATCACTTTTATCCAAGCCGTCTACAATACATTACACTTGCTCTCACTCGATTTCTCAAAGAATTCAAGCCTTTTGCCCAAGTTAACATCTTCGCCCACCATCATTACCTAAAAATGCAAATCACCCAACTTGGCACGTCTTCATCATCTTCCGATGCCAGCACCAACAGTGGTGACCGGGAAATCTCTTCCCCAGCCCGTACAGAAAACCCTAGCCCATCTTCTCAACCTCCACCACAAACCAGCGCCACCGCTCCACTGCCTGAAATGGATGAAGAGGCCATACGGCGTTAAGATAGAATCCTCCGGAGTATGCCCCCTGAGATGGATACCGCGACGGTGTACGCCACCCTAACTGCCCGACTTGGAATTCCCCAGTCGAGGAACCCCGCTACAACCTCCACACCCCAAAATACTCCCCAAAACCCTCCATCTTCCTCCCACACACAAGCCCCCCTTCATGGACCTGAACCTACACCCATTCTCCCACTGGTACAGTAGAGTGGGGACTCCGATGAAGAAGCGGAGGGAGGCGCGCAACCCGCCGCCGCTCCGGCCGAAAAAGCAGAGTCCGTGCCGCCACCACATGCAGAGGGCACATCTGCTCAAAATGCCCCGTCACCACCAAGTGACGGGAGTTCTACTTCCCCCCTCCAAGGGCCGTCACAACCGATCGAGGTTGTGACCATAGACAACAACTCCACTGAGGACCTTCAGCCGCCTCCCAGCGACATCCTACTGCAGCCAAGGGAGGCTGACTGGGTTTTCCACCAAGCGGTGGAGAATGAGCCAGATGAGAAGGAAAAGCAGCCACTTCGCCGCCGGACGCGCCAGAGGAACATGGCGCGGATTATAGAGGAGGTAGAGGCCAGGGTGGCCGATAAGCCAGGGAGAGAGGAGGAGCCGGAGCAGAGGCTCCGCATAATGCGGCGGCTGATGGATGAGCCAGAGGAGGCGAACCAAGGGACTGGGGAGGCCGCAGAAGAGAGAGAAGTTGGTAAGGCCGGTGAGGAGAGGGAGGGTGTTGAGGACAGCCATGATAGGGAAGAGAGGGAAAGGAAAAGGAAGGGGAAGAGTGTTCTTCCTCCTCCGAAGAGGATGCGCCCCGCAACCTGGGGCATTGTTATTACTAACGCTACCCAACATGCCCCTCCACGCGAAGGAGATGAGGGAAAAGATACCAAGAAGTAGGAGCTCCGATGAACGCGAACGTCCTGCAGGCAATAAGGAAGGCCTGCAAAATGGAGGCAATAAGGAAGGCCTGCAATATCCCCTGTTCAACCATCTCAAAGGTAGTAGTATCACCCTTAACTCAGTTTATTTGTGTAAATTGTTGTTTTCTATTCCGTTCTCACACTTAGTCCTGTGCATGGACTAAGTGTGAGAAGTTTGTGGAGGTTGTTGTCTGTTTTTTTTGCCTATGTGTTTTGTTTTTTGTTTTTCTATGTTTATTGACATGTTTGATTGTTGGCACTGTCTCACACTTAGCCCCGTGTCTGGTCTAAGTGTGAGAAGTTTTCCTTGTTTTTGTTGAGCCGTTGCCTGTGCCTAACCCTTTTTCCACTGCATCCAGTCCCTCGAGAACGAGTTCATATGCAGTGGGAAGGGGAGGGTTAGTTCCAGGAAATAAAAAAATCGTTCATGTCAAAATTTGAAAATACAAATTATCAGTTAGTAATCAGGGCAGTAAGCATGAAATTGGATAAGTGGAAGACTTAATTACTTTGGGAAGAGTTAGAAAAAGGACTCAGTATGTTTACATGTAGAAACTTGATTGCAAAAACTTGATCAGTTTGAACGACGCAAGTATGATGGAAATGCTCAATTTTTAAACTTACTGTGAAGCCTCTCTATATGTGAGTTATAAGCCAAAGGAGAACACTTTCTACTATTTTTACAAAGAAAAATATTTTACGAGAGGCTAATTTTTAATATTTAGATGAAAATTGCACAAGTAGTGAGGACTAAAGGCATTAGGACTTAACCAATCGAGCATTTTCTTCTTTCGCTCCACGAACCCGCCTCGTCAAGCAAGGCAGCCCTTAGTTAACCACATTGAGCCCAAATACACTTTTACCCGTTCTTTTGAAACCCAATCCAACTTCCATATACTTTTTTATATGTAAACACGTGAGGAAAAGGGGTCAGAGAGATGAGTTAATTTCAAAAGGAAAGGGGATACCGATAGAAAGTCAGAATAAAAGGGTAGTCGGGTTGAGCAAGTTAGTCAATCAGGTTGATCAAGTCAGAGAAATTAATTCGAAAAAAAAATGTCGGGAAAAAGAATCGAGAAAAGTTTGAGAAAAAAAGGCAGAGAAAAGAAAATTGTAGCCTGACCCAGTGGTCGAAAGTTAGAGAGAACAAAGCCAAAAATTAAAGACTAGAAGTCGACACTGACTAAGTAAGATATCCAGTGGCAAAATAAAAAGTTCAAATCTTTGGTCGCTTGACTCATGTGTTTTCTTATTACGGTTTATATTTTTAAACTTAGGACCCCTAGGACCCTACCCTGATACACCACTACCCTTAAGCTCCATTACACCCAAAACAAAGACCTTAAGGAACTATCTTGTGCAATCCGATTTGAGGTATTAAATTTGTGGCAATACCGAGTGAACAGTCCTAACATCTCTGGTGAGAAATGAGTGACTGAGTGAATCCAACAGTGGTTTTAAAATTGAGAAATCTTGACGAACTGACACCTTGATAGAGTAAAAGCGAAAAGGAAGAAACATAAGCTGCTGGCAAATGGATTGACTTCGATCTCGGGTATGATTGTTGGAAATTTATTCGATCTAATGCATCTATGTGAATATTTGTTTTTATTTCGAGTCTTGTGTTCTTTTTCGTCTTCTTTTACTTTCAGGGCCCGACCCTAACCGGGGCTCATCCAGGCCCAACCCATAGCCACCTAGGCTCTGATACCACTGTTGGGATCCGGTGGTGCACACCCGAACTCCACATTAGTATGATATTGTCCGCTTTGGGCAAAGCCCTCACGGTTTTGCTCTTGGGGTACTCCTCAAAAGGCCTCGTACTAATTGAGGTTGGACAGGAATTGTATACACCTTCCAACTTCCCTCACTCATCTGATGTGGGATTGGTTTGCACCCAACACTAATACTATCAAACTAGCTAGGAACATTGTTAGGTGTGGGTGGTCAGCATAACAGATGCGCAACTCGGTGCAGCTAAAGGGAAATATGAGATCAAGAATTGGTTGAAGAAAAATAGCGGTTGGTGAGCTGCAATTAGTAACCGTTGTGAGTTAGTTTGCTTGTTACCAAATTAGTTTTTGAGCTCACAATAGGAAATAAGCTTTGTTGATGTATAACCGATACAATTGAGTGAAATCATCAATAGAAATCTATCTTTACTTTCTGCAAATTCAGTCTCTCTATTCTCTCTCTCAAATCCCCTCTTGTTCTTGCTCGATTCAGATCTGCTTTCTTCAAACATATTACTACAAACTGACTAATCGACAGTGCTATCATAGTCATTCCTTTGAAACTATAGACAATAGAACTCCTTTCTCGCCATCGTCTCCGACCTTCAATCCCCAATCGATCATCATTTCTCGGCTAGCATTGTATTCGATATCGAATATCCATTTTATCATCATTAATTTAATTTATGGATGTTGTTGGTCAATGATAATTTTATACATTCGTTATGTTGTTTTCATGTTTAAAATACTAATTTCAAATACTAGTAAAACAATACTAGTAAAACATATTTTGTTCATAATAATAATAATAATAGTGATAGAATAAATAAACACTTTCATTTGTCAGCCTAAAAAAACAAAGACAATCTCACTAAATCATTATTTTAGTTTTATACTCCCTCCTCCCACATTCAAAAGTCTCAAATTGCTTTTTTATTCTCATTTGCTTTTTTATATTATTTTTTATAATAGACTCTACATTTCACTATTTTTATATATATAACTTATATTTTATTGATATTTATAAACTAGAATTCACATTTCATTAATTTTTTCTACCATTTTTTATTATATTTTTTAATATATGAACCAATGGCGAACCGAAGGATGGAATAATTAATTATATGAGTACATTGACTTTAAAGTATGATTTGACACAACTAGTAATCATTAAATAGCCAGAAAATCTACTCCCCTGTATTTTAAAAATAACAACTCTTTACATTTTAGTCCGTTCTTTAAAAATAACAACTTTCAAACTTTTTATTTTAGAAAATCTTTACACCCTTATACATCAATTTTTTTTACCACTTATACCACTAATAAATTGAACCTCATAATCAACTAACATTAATTTTCCATCCCTCTCTCTTACTTTACCACTTTTTTCTCTCCATCTCTCTTACTTTACCATTTTTTTCTCTCCATCTCTTTTACTTTACTAAATTGTACATTAAAACCCGTGTCCTTTCAAATGTTTCTATGTTTTAAAAAATAGGGAGTATTATCTAATTTGTTTTGGTATTGATGTGCATCGATTTGTATTTTGAAGAAGCAATCAAGGGAAATAACATTTGTTACCAAATTTGTTTCGAGATTGATGATTGTATTATGAAGCAAGCAATCAAGAGAAATAACACTTACTATTGCATAATTTGTTTTGGGATCGATGATGTATCGATTTGTTCTATGTCATTGATATACATTGTCCTTTGATAATTTATGGTCCACAATTTTCATTCTAGGTTGTTCAATAGAATTACTTTTTATTTTTTTTTCTAATAAGGTGAATTTATTCTCTACTAAAAGTATTACAAATGCTTTTTTATTCTTTTAAATTTTTTATTTTATCAATTTTGCATTACTACTTGTACCATTAACTAGCAAGACTATTGATATTGAAATGATAGTAAATGAGAGAATGGATACCGACTATTTCTTTTAATTTGAAAGAAAATGATACGAATACGATATAGATAGTCCGATACTTGTTTTCACAAGAAACAACAAAAAATAACATAAAGGACCTATGTTTCAACCAAATTATTAGTTGTAACATACTATATAAAATTATTGAAGACAATAAATGAGAAGAATTGTTTGAATAAATAAACTTTAATGACACCAGATAACCTCCACAAAAAAGATAATGATTGACAATTTCACCGTAGAAAGCCTCTACAAAGCTTCATTCCTAGCTAAACTAGGAACATACTTCTACAAACTGCTAATCCACAGTGCAATCATAGTCATTGCTAAGAAATTCTAAAGATAAATACCTCACCCTATAATAGGATGGAACTCTCTTTATAAGGAGGGTTTTCAAAAAAAAATATAAGTTATTTTAAAAAATAAAGGACTGGAGAGGGTATTTATATAAGTGGAGGCAAAGAGAATAAAACCCTCGTCTCCACCGTTGGATCCCCAACGACCATCATTTTCGTTATATAGCATTGATTCGATATGAATATGGAAATAATTTTATTACTCTCTCCCATCTTCAAAGATGTATCACTTTTGATTATCACAGTGTTTTTCAAGAATAATTTGGAGTAAATAAAAGAAGAAATAGAAATGACAAAATAATTAAAATATTACTAGTGGCAGGATGGTCTCACCCATTGGATAAAATAGTTTGCCAAAATAGATAGTCATACTCTTTGTGTAGAACGAAGCTCCAGAATCTGCCCTTATGATCTGCTATCTCTCCCACTACGACATGGTTCTAACAATCTTAGGTGTTGAAGTTGATTTTATTAGTGCAAAAGTTCTAATGGTATGACTCTTTGGTAATATGGAAAATCCGAATTCCTATTGTCCTGAGAGTTTATCACGCTGTTAGGCTTTTAGTTCTATTCTTATCTTCATACAAGAATTATATCTTTGAAGATTACAACTTATAATTTTACATCATTTGGGACAACCTTAAAACATACCTCAGTACTCAACTCCAATTACTTGGATACCTTTCCAACATGCGTTGGAACAACATTACACCTTGAGATGTGCTAGACCAGAGTCACTCTAGTCCACAACTCGTGTTTTGTAGAAGGTACTGATGATGGTAGTTCTTTAAGGTGTATCTCGTTGTATCTAACGCTTATCCATCAATGATAAGATTTTCATGAGTACAACTCATCATTGATCAAACTTGTCTTAGAAAGAACTTCGATTCTTCTTACATAACTATCCCATTCTTTGAAAGAATGCTTGGATTCGTTAATGGAGATTAGACTCCCATACTGATCATAAAGCTTTGCTCGTCTTCTTATTGTGTAAACCATTGAGACTTGCTAGTCTTTCTACGTTGCACTTTTATAAGTATTCTGAATCATAGAATTCTAACTCATAGTGCATCAGATAGACATTCTTGACTTTCAAGCTATTTAACAAACAAATTGTTAAAAACTTGATAGTCTAGATCAGTTTGAACAATAACTAAGTATTTTCTTGGCCTTAAGACTAAGAGCCATATAAACACTTTATCATTCATGTTTAAGAAGTCGATGTTTGTTTATTACTCAATCTTGTTGCATCTATATTGTTTCAATACTATGATGCCTTAAACATCAACCATAAAACAATAGTTGAGCATTAAGAGCTCCCACTACAACAAAATCCTAACTGGATCAAGATCTTCTTACTTAGAAGTTGCATTGTCATGTAAGTCATTGTCCTTCTATAAAGAGGTCAATCCATCTTACAAAGCATCTTTACTCGCTTTAGACATAACTTTGATGACAATTCAGGCTCTCCCATTCCATATCTAGTCTTTTGTTCTAATGAACTAGGACTTAGGAAAAATGCAGCCTTCATGAATTCGTCATCTATCATGTTACTTTCCTCTAACAGTAATATAACGACTAATATTCTGAAGGTTTTCTACTTTTCAGTTAAACCTTCTTGTAGTCATTTCTTATTACTTTAGGCGATGACTTGAGTCAGAAAACTAATTGAGTGATCAAAAGATCCCTCAAAACATTCTGTCCCTCTAGGATATTCCAATAGAATCATCTTGACAGATTCTATTGATATCCAACTTTCATCGCCACTAACCAAGACTTGTCGTGCTACTTAAAAGAAAATAGCTAACCTTATTCCTCAAAGAACTTGTCAAGTACATGCAAAAAGCATTCTCGAACAATCTTCGTAGAATTATGTCGAGGAAATGGAGGACATGAATTATTGAGTATAAACTCCCAGTTTTAGCGATGAGAATCTTATCCATTTACATTTCCAGTCCACATAATTTTGGCATTCGAGTTTATTCCATTAAGATTGCAGACAAAATATGAATGACATAATGAAGATTTGGCAAATAAACTTATTATCACATACTTATGCTCAATACATAATCGCAAATAACACAAAACAATTATGTATCTTGCAACTGTAAAATTAAAATTTTGTACCTCCAGAGGAAGTCAATACGCATTAAAATCTTACAATTTTACTGGTCACAACACCGACGAATAGTCCAGAGACCACAGAGTGGCATGGCCGCCTAATGTTGCCTAAGCAAGACCACCGAATTTAGCATTACAGAGTCTCATTTCTACAACACACTCCCATAACAATGCTCATATGCTGCTGACAAGATCAAGCTATCTCATAAATTCTGTGTGAACTTCTGAATCTCGCAGTTTCTTAGGATTATTGTCCCACAGGCAGGTGGCGATAATATGGAAACCACATTCTAGTTCATACTATTTATTTTCGAGAAATCCGCCCTCATGAACTCGCTATTTCTTAGGATTATTCCCCACAGAGCTGGTGGCAATAATATTAAAAAAAGCTTCATAAATTGCTGACCAATTGATGGAGACCATATACAACGCACTTGTTGTAATTATCGCTTAGATATTTTATATGGTTTTTGCATAATTATCACATAAGCAGATAAAACAGATAATCCACTTACAAAGATAAACACCAAATAAATAGATAAATCCATTTAATGCATGACATTTAAACACACTGGATAATTAATGATAATTATTTAATGTTTATCTTAGATATTAATTATCCAAATTCATTTAGGATTATCAAGATAGTGTTAAACTATCTTAAATCCATTTAGGATCATTCTAGATTTATTTCGATAAAATCAAATCCTTCAATTCAAGATAACGTTGAACTAGGATTATCATTATTTCAATTCGTTCTAGGATATTACTAGACAGAAACAATTCCATCATAATCCATACGATAAATAAAATCCAACCAACCAAGATTTATACAAATCTAATTCTATTTAGAATAGATATCTAGAATATATCATACATTACTTAGGATTTCTTAGATAAATAAGTTATCTAAATCCAATTAAATAAGGATTTTCTTATATATTATCTTTATCCTAATCTATCTAGGATTATAAATCCAAAGATAAGGATAACTTGGATTAATGCTTATTTTAATCCATCTAAAATTTGTCATAATAGAATTAAATCTATTCAAATCTATAGGATAAAATAAATTAATATTAATATTAATCCTAATCCATCTAGGATTTATTCTTGGAGTAAATCCATATAAATCCATAGAATTAGATAATTATATTATAATTATTCAAATCTATCTAAGATTTATCTAGGAACAAATCCTCATAAATCTATAAGGTAAGAATAAAATATTATATTATCACTATCCAAATCCAACTAGAATTTATCTATGAAATAAATTCATAGGATAAGAATAAAAATAATATTATCATTATCTAAATCCAACTAGGATTGTCTAGGATAAATCCATATAAATCCATAGGATATAGATAAAAATTAGATTTTATTTTCCAAATATAACTAGGATTAATCTAGGAATAAAATCCATATAAATTCATTAAATAAGGAAAGAATCTAACTAATCCAAGATTTGATCCATAATCAAATCTCATATAATATATAAAATCCTCAAAAGATATATTCAAATCTTATTTCCATAATAATCTTGAATTATTTCCAAAATTGAATCCAAGGATTTGGAAACCCTAATCAAAATTGGAAAGCGAAGTCACTGAATCGAGGTGATGCGACGTCGAGCGGGTGGGACCCGCGCGAGCGTCGCGCATAGGGTAAACCCTAATCTTGCGTCGTCGTACTCGAGTCCGGGAAACTGCCCGCGAAGGGCTCCCACTCGAATCACAGCTGCTACTCTCCGTAGCCGCCGGCGCCGCTCATGGCAGACCGCCGTCCTCGGCTGCTGGAGCGCGCCATCGTCGGATTGCTGGCGCTGCACTGCGGAATACCAACGCTGCTGTCGCTGCGTCGTCGCACCCGCCGCTGCCCGATCCCCACTGCTGATGCTGCACAGCCACCTTCGCGGTGCTGCTGCTGCCTCGTTTCCACACTGCCGCTAGTCCGTCGACGACACAGCTGCTGTCCGGCGCTGCTGTCCGAAGATACAGCAGTTGCTGCCGGAGCTGCTGTCCGTCGCCAACTCTCTTGCTTCCGTCGACTGTCGAGTCTGGGAACTGCCCACGAAGGATTCCCACTCGACTCGCGACCTCGCCCAACTTGATGTCTCCGACGCTGCTGCGTCGACGTCGCTCCGCCGGCGCTGCCCGTTCATCGCTGCTGCGGTGTCTTCAATTCGAGAGTCGAAGTCGAATTGACTCACAATTCACGAAAACAAAATTTCGTTCATGCATGTTTTCAAAACCATTGGAGTCAAACTAATCATACCACATAATTATTATATTATGATTACAAATAGTAGGAATTAGATTCCACATGTTACGACTCCAACAATCACGGAAAAACACAACGCAATTAATCCATCCACGCAATGGTCAAAACATGCATTCAAGCAACTCACATAACATGAAATTAATCCACATAATCATAGCCAAAAATTGGCTCTGATACCAATTGTTGGGGTTTTGGAGCCCCTTGCACAGCGGAAAACTTGTATAAACAAATAAATCAGACGTATGATCTATTTGACAGATTACGGAATTAATCAATTCACATGTTAATACAAAATTGCATGCTAGAACGCAAATAATTCATGCTCATAGAATATAAATCCTAAACATGAATTCTACGGAGTTATCCAATTTACCTCGTTGATTCTCCAAAGAATCGTCGATTGCTTGCGCCTTCTCCACGATGATCTTCAATACTAGACCACAGATCTTCTGACTGGTGTCCCGAACTGTATCTCGACATCAGGGTGGGCTGATCTTATCGAAACACTAGGACTCGAATAAAGAAGACAGAACTTTCTCACGGAGAAGGAGCTGAAGAACTCACGGAGGAGAAATTCTTGAAAAAATCGTCCTCCTCATAATAATAGAAGTGGACGAAATTTTCATACTGAAAATTAATTTTTTTTTTCTCTTTTATTCTCCTATTTATAATAGTTCATATTGGCCCAGTCAGGGATCTATGGAAGGTTTTGGATATGGGCTCCCCCAATTAGCTTTTTACTAATTAAATTGAACCCACAATTTAATACAAGCTTATATTGGATATTACGAGCAGCCACTACAGACGTAATATTGAACTCCCCATCCAAATCCGAAATTATAAGTATTCCGGGTTTCCATGTTGTTTATTATTCATTTCCCGCGCTTAAGATATAAATGCCCATTAATTAATTAAAGTCTGCTATGGACTTAATTAATTATCATCTTATTAACTCCAAGAGTAGACTTAGCAAGAAACACTTATTTATTATTCATAGAGTAATAAACTCCAACTGGCCAGTTTCCGAATAATAAAACATTGTTCAAGCTCCTCTTGAGGACATTATCAAACGAGACTCACCTCACGCACGATTCAACATAATAGCAATCCTAGCACCGCTAGATAATGATCACCACTACCCAATATACCTGGATCGTTGGGTGACGAAAAACCCGCACCTTTGGTAAGTCAAAGTAGTAGATACTCAATATCGTATGCTCAATGCTAACGTACATTGAATAAGAAATAGATATTTATCAAGACCCCGTCTTTCAGTAGATAGCATAAAGACACGTCTTGCTGTTAGATCCATTCAGTGCTATACCACACCAACGTCATCTTATTTCAATAAGGCTTAGAAATAATCGGGCTGACATTGCAACCTTTCACGATAGGTAGCCAAAGCCTATCTAGGTTGTGAAATTCTTCTTTTTCTTTTGCAAAGCATTGCATAGAACCGACTGTAGTTACCTTAAAGTGGACGACGCGCACAACCAGTCTACTAAGCAAAAGACTTAGGCTTTGTTTACTTCTTATGCATTTAAATATTTATAAAACGTCTCATAAACGCACAAGCAAACACAATGTAATAATATACTGATTCTATTCGTGCGAAATGCTCGAATAATACTGAATCGGGTCAAAAGTGGATTGTAGAGTTTTTACGTATACATGCAACGTTCTATTCTTGCGAACTCTCGCTCGAAACATGCTTTTCAGTATACTAAGGCCTTCCTTATTGCCTCCATTACACAGGCCTTCCTTATTGCCTCTAAGGCGTTCGCGTTTATCGGAGCTCCTCCTCCTTGGTATTTTTATTCTTTTTCTCCGTCACGGGGAGAAGCATGCTGGCGACGTTAGTAAGCCCCATACCTTGGTTGGTATGGTTGCCCTTCTTGGGAGGAGGAAGGATACTTCCTTCTTCCTTCCTCTTGCTCTCTTCCTCTGCTCTCACCGGACTGCCTTCCACAGTCTTGCTTGCTTCTATGACTGCTCCAGTCCGTTGGTTTGCTTGTCTCTTCTCATCCGCTTGCTGCCTTGAACTCTCAGCTTCAAGAAGCAGCTGGTTCATCGTCCGGCGGTGCATCCTTTTCGGGTTGGAGTCATCCTCTATAGTTGAAGAAATGTTACATTCTGCCTCCTTTCGTCGTAGTAGGAAATCACTGGGAAGAGGCACCCCCTTGGGAAGGTGTGTAAGGTTCCTGCCACTAGGTGGTGACTAGGTATCTTGAGTAGGCGTACCCTCTGCTAGTGGCGGCGAGGCGGGGTCCTTAGACCGAGAAACTCCTAGGCGAGCCTTGAGGTCGGTGTACATCTCCACGGGGTCAGCGTCGGTGGGAAAACTTCTGAGTACGGAGTCCACACACCTTATGTCAGCCGGGTCCACATATTGGAGTGGGCTGATGAATCTAGGAGGCAATAATGGGGTTCTGGTAGTTGGTGGGCTGGGTGGTAGCAAGGATCTCTGATTATCACTGTTGATGCCGGTTCCTGAAGAAAACGAGGAAGTATTGGAAGTCTCGAGTTGATTGTCCTGCATTTCTTTCTGATTATGCTTGCGGGTGATTTGAATTTGGAGAGAATTAGATGAGGATAGCACAAATGTTCTGAAGGTAGTTGATAGAAAGTGAGATCCGAAAGACCCCCTTTTATACTCAAACTCCGACTGTTGAGATTCCTGTATGTTGTGACTTTTTGCGTACCGGCGCGCCTTTTCAGAATGCCAGATGGCAAAGCTTCTTCGATACGCTTCTTTCCTCTCTGCAGGACGTCTTTTCATTTCAACAGTAGGCGGCGCCTGACACTTCTTTAATTACTGCACACGCCTTATCATTACCTGATCTTATCAACTCAATCACTGTTCCACCAATTAAATTGCACTATCACTGGACCATTAAATCCTGATGACATCTCACATAATTCCACTTGATCAGTTTCTTTCCTCCACTTCCGACTTTTAATTATTTTTAAAAAAAAATAAAAAATAACATATTAAAAACTATTTACACTAATAAGGACTTGACCAGGTTCCCTTGGAATGTCACTTGATCCGATTAAGAGTTCTAGAATTTGTTGCTTGATCAAGCACACCACCCATGAGTACTCGATCACTCCTTCTACCTGTTCACTGGCGCGAGCTAGGCATTAGTAGTGGAATGTCGTCCACTACAAACGCCTCCATTCCGCCCCTTTCTGTCAACTCGCTCCCCACCGAGCAGTCGGCCATATCTGCAAACAATGGCTTTTTCCGTACGTGTTGTCCCCAACTTTTCTGTTTGCTTTCAGGGAAATCGTATGGAATGGTCTTCCTGTTTCCTTCTAGCAGAATTTGGCGCAAGTAATTCGCCTCTCTGCCCTCACATCTTTTCTTATCCACTGTTTCCCATTCAAACTCCTGTAGAAGGAATAATCACCTGTGCAAACGTGGGTTTGATCCCTTTTTCGCCAAGAGGTACTTGATGGCCGCCTGGTTTGTGTACAACATCACCTTGGAACCAAGTAGGTACTTTCCGAACTTCCCAAATGCAAAGACTACTGATAGAATTTCCCTTTAGGTTGCATCATAGTTGCTTTGTCCCCGATTCAATGTCTCTGACGTGTAGGAGGAATTGTAACTCTCCCCTTGGATTTTTTTACTTAATACTGCCCCCACAGCATGATTGGTAGCATTGCACATCACCTCAAAGGGGCGATTCCAGTCGGGGGCATGTATTTTTGGAGAGTTTATCAATCGGTTCTTTGGGAACGCAGCCTTGGAGCCATCAGAGAATTCAAACTTCGGGAGAAGCTTTGTCAGGGGCTGGGCACTCTTTGCGAAAACTTTGATGAATCTTCTATGGATCCCGGCGCGTCCCAAAAAGGTTCTGACCTCCTCCTGGTCGGTGTAATATGGGAGTTTCACCACCTGCGTGCGCATTGCCTTGATTGTTCGAGGGTCTGCCCAGCTCGAATTTCACTTTTTGGGTGTCAGTTTCGGTTGCCACTGGAAGAGTAACTCTTCTTGCCTCACCATGAACTCTTCCAATTTCAGAGTGGGGTCGAGCCTGCTTTGTTGATCAAGGTGTGGTGTTAGAAGTACGTACAAATCTACTGTTTTCCATTTGACCACCTTTTTACCGAGCCTCAGTCCTTCCATCAGTTGCCCTCCTTGTTCTTGCAGACTTGGTTTGACTGGCTTGTGATACATTTGATCGAACAAGTCTGGCGATAATGGCAATAGTTGCCTCGTAGGTGTGGAGTTCTCTTTTAGCTCACTTCTTAACTGGCCAGCTTGGTCAGGTGGTTTGCAGAAATCCATTATTGCTTTCTCAATATCCTGATCATCCATTCCTTCAGTCATTGGCGCTTCGACCCAGTCAGCTGCTTCCCCTTTAAGCTTTTCATCATTAGTGGAATTAGGGGGTAGTGTAATGAAGAGTTCCTTTTCCAGACACTCTTGCTTAAGAGGTCTAACAGTATCTATTGATTGTATGCTCTCACTGCCCTGTGGCTTCCTTGCAGCTTCATTAATATCGACTATAAGTCACTCTCCATTAAACTCCATATTCATCGTCCCGTGACGAACATCAATGACTGTGTTAGGAAGGGTTTTCCCAAGAGGATTCCAATGGGCTCCCCTGCTTCAGGCTCTGTCATCTTTATAACTAAGAAGTCGGCGAGATACATGAACTTGTTCACTTTAACGATTTCATTTTACAGAATGCCCTCGGGGTAAATGCAAGTCCCATTTGCCAGTTGTATCACCATATCGGTATCGACTAGCTTTGCTTCACCCAGTTTTTAATACATAGAATATGGTATAACATTGATGGAAGCCCCTAGGTCGCACATTGCTTGCTCCATTAGGACTTCTCTGATGGATATTGGAAGCGTACATACCCCTGGGTCAGTCTTCTTTGGTGGAAGATCACTAGGTTGGATCACACCAGTTACTTTTTCTGCTTCGACCGTTCTTCCCTTTTCAATGTAAGACTCTTCTTCTTTTGCGATTTGATCAAGGGTACTAGAATTAAGGCTTTCGTTATTACTGGTTCTGGGTGCTGGAAAACTTGCAGCTGAGTTTTGAATAACCCCTTCCGATCTCAGAGCGATTGCATTGACATTTTCCCGCCCAGTGGGCGGCTGCAATGTAGCTGGAATCTTTCCTTTATTGTCTCTCAGTTCGCCTAGTGATATGGCGACTTGAGATAACTGCTTTGTGAGCATCTCGAGTGCAGCCCTCTGTTCTTTCTAAGCTTCTTGTATTTATCTCATGGAATCTTGGGACTGATGTGGGATCATCACATCTCCCGGACCTTCATTTTGTTGCTTGTTATATCTTTGATTAAAACGACCTCCTCCCTGGCCTTGTTGATGGTAGCCGGTAGGTCCATACTGTTCTGGCTGGTTCCCTTGGAAGTACTGTGTGTTCCCTTGTTGGTTTCCTCTTTGGTACTGCGGGACATAATTCACCATTTGATTGTTTGACTTCTTTCCCTGATTGCTAAACTGAGGGTCTGGATACTGGTACCCCCAGTCTCCTTCCTGTTGTCGGCTTGACCAGTTAGTCTGTCCTCCACTTGACCAGTTCGCCTGAGGTCCACTTGACCATCCTGTCTGACCTCCCTGCACTTTGTTTCCTCCAATGTTAGGCCTCTCCTGGATCCGAGTAGGCCAGTTGGGCTGCCCTTCGGTGAGTTGTAAGGACTGCATCGAGGGTGGTTGGCTTTGATTCTGATCAGTCCACCTAAAGTTTGGTTGGTCCCTCCATGGGGGCATCTATCTGCTTCCCCTGGATCCAGTTGCCATTTGCGTTCCAATGGCCCACGGCATTCACTTGGGCTTGCGGTTCTACCTCAAGGGGGAATTCACAGTAATAATAATGACGTTCCTCTGGTGGGGACGGTTGCGGCACATACTGTGTCTCCTTTGGTGTAGGTGATGGAGGTGGTCTTGCTTTCTCTACTGCTTCCAGCAGCTTCCTCTCCATTTGCTCAAATCGAGCCTCCAATTTCTCATCGTTGCGCGCCTCGGCCACGTGCACTGCTCCTCTCCTATACTGGCCTCGAGATGTCTCATACGACCGCTTGGCCTCGATCTGCCTCTTCAGAATATTCTTAGCTTGGCTAAAAGCGGTTTTCGAAAAATCCCCTTGGGCTGCGAGGTTGAGATCATTCTTGCTATCTACATTGAGTCCGCCATAAAAGATCGAGTAGATCTCCTTCTCCTCCATTTTGTGGTTGGGGCATGCTTGAAGCAGCCCTTGGAATCTGTCCCAGTACTGACCAAGGGGTTCATCGTGCTCCTGCCTAGCCTCTGTAATCTCCCTTTTCAGGGCACTTGTCTTTGATGCTGGAAAGAAACGATCTAGGAATATCATGCGGAACTCTGCCCAGGTCCTGATGGATCCTTCTGGTAGCCTTGACAGCCAGACACCCGCATCGCCCTTCAAAATGAAGGGAATAGTCTTGAGCCTGTAATCTTCGGATGTGGATCCAGCCGGCACGGGCTGAATATCACAGTATCGGTAGAATTTCTCCAGAAAAACTTACGGACATTCCTTCGAAAGACCGTAGAAGTGGGACAAAACGGCCAGTACTCATGATTTGATCACGATGGTCCGCATACTAGGAGTAGCGGCGATGGCATGTGTGGGGTCCTTCTCATCATGAGCGTGTAAAGAGCCGATTCCAGAGTCGTCAGTGACAATGGCCATCTCTGCTTCTGTTCGTTCTGGTGGCGGTGGTAGTGTGTTCTGTTCAGCGACTGCTGCGGCTTCTAATGCTGCTCTGTACCGGGTGGTAACAACGCTGGCTTCCTGGACTTCCCAATGAGCGTTAGCGACTCTGTTTATAAGAGGGTGATTCCAGTGGCCTCCGGGATGGTACCTTCTCATCAACAGCAGGAAAAACAAATGAGAAAATAAAGAAATAAAACTATTTACTCCAACACACTACGCACAAACATAAAGTAACACCATCCTTCCCCGGCAATGGCGCCATTTTGGAAGGACTTGGAAAGAGGCGAAAATGTGATTAGAATGCGGATCAAGTTATATGGAATGATAACCGAACCGGTCGGGTCAGTTAGCAAATGTCGTTGCCACTTAATCGAAGTAGTCTTGCTCTCGCTCTTTCTTCCTTACCAATGTAATTTATAAACTCCCAATTTTGCACAACTTTAACAGTAAAGCGACAAGTTCGGGGTCAATCCCACAGAGAAGTTGGTGTGTCGAGTGTGTGAGTAGTGAACAGGGGGGTTGGCTGCTGCCACGCTTTAACTTGGGAGTTTTTAACTACTGTTTTTACTCTAGACAGAATTAAACTAGCTAGCTTGATCAATAGACTTTAACTACTGGGTCAAGTGAATTGCAGGTAACAACGAGAAAGTAAATACGCGGATTTAAAAGTGAAGATTACTTTGATTAATACTAAACTGAGAGCATTACAGCGTGAAATTGAAACTAAGCTAATACTTCTAAAACTAAGAAAGCAATAAAAACTGAGAAGAATCTTAGCGGGAAACTTAAGATGACGCTAACAGAAATGAAGTATTCTGCAGCGCTCCATTCGGTCGCCCTTTTTAACTAAGCTATCTGAAGAACTAAACTAAGCTAGAGAACTGAACTAAGCTAAACTAGAGAGCTGAACTAAACTAGATAACTAAGCTAAACTAGGCAGAAAGTAAAAGTCAGATCCCTTCTTGTGATGGCACACCCTCTATTTATAAGCTCGATTCGGCCTCCAGCTGGATAACGATCTTGACAGGGAATATTCACTCCTGCAGAGAATGAGCGACTCATTGATTGCTACGTGCCCTTTCTTCTAGAATGACGACGCTTTTGAGTAACAGATTCCTGACCAGCTTTGTCCTAGCGTCTCATAAGCTAGCACATGTCCCCTTCTAGAACGTTGTCCTTGATAACAGAATGGTGCGCCACATCCAGCTCATTTCCTCACGTGTTCTTCTTCTAGAAGCCAGCGGTCCCCGCCTAACTGCTTGATCATTCCCCCTTGATCAACTCCCCCGATTCTTGGCCTTTTATCGCCTTTTGTACTTTCTTGATCAGTTCGGTCTTGCTGCCTCGGTCAAGCGGCATTCCTGCACATTCAACACTTGTTTTGCGCGATAAACCGATTAAGTAGCGTACATTTCACCCTTAAACCGATGCATGAAATGAGCCTTATCACACGTCGACGGAGATAACAACACTGGACCGCCGAGAAAGAAAATTGAGAGAGAGGTGAGGAGGATCGAAAGGAATGGAGGTTGATGGCGACGTTTTGATCTCGGACAGCGGAAATTCAGAGAAACACACGATGACGGCGATTTGTGGAGGAGCGAGCAGAGAGAGAAAGACGCGACGTCGTTTAGCGCCAAAGAGAAGAAGATAGAGATTCCTATTTTGGGAAGAACGAAGGAGAGATGGAAGAGAAGGAAGAAGTGGGAGAAATAGTCGATTTTGGAATTTCTTAGCATTTTATTAATCTTTTATTTAATTTTATTTAATTAATTATGCATTAGTATATTAATTAAGTTAAAAAAATCGTTAATGAGGCACTGACCGCTAGTTTTTGACGGAACCGTAAAAAAGGACCACTTCGACAACGATTTCAAATGTTTAGGACCCAATTTTCAAAGAGTGAATGTTTTGGACCAAATTCGTATTCTGGCCGTATGTTTAGGACCAATTTTGACCTTTACTCTAAACTAAATTAACGATGTTAACATTGTTTTGGACCATATCGACAAAGTATATGAATGCCATGTTAGACTTTGTATACAAGAAATCACCTTTCGAGTGATTGAATACTGTAAAACTCTTTATTTTATTTTCCAATGGATGCAACAGATTAATTTTGTCGTAATGTTGTCATGTTTAACATTTAATAGATGTTTATTGCATGTTTAAATGTATAAGTAACTTAACAAAGTCTAAGTCTTAGTTTTAGTAGACCGGTTGTGGGCGTCGTCCATTTTAAGGTAACACAGTCAGTTCTGAACAAAGAAAAATAAGAATTTCACAACCCAGATAGGCCTAGACTATATATCGTGAAAGGTTGCAATGTCAGTCCGCATGTTTCTAAGCCTTACTGAAATAAGATGACATTGGTGTGGTAGAGCACTGAATTAGATCTAACATCGAGACAAGTCTTTATGCTATCGACTAAAAGATGAGGTCTTGATAAATTATTTATTTCTTAATCAATGTACGTTAGCATTGAGCATACGGTATTGATTATGCACTACTTTGACTACCAAATGGTGCGGGTTTTTCGCAACCTAATAATCCTGGTATATTGGGTAGTGGTGTTGGAATTGCTTGGTCAAATGACTTTGACTAATGACAAATGTTACAAGACATTTAATTTTGTGAAATTAAATATAATAGCGTCGATCTATGTTCCGAGTAGATGACCGTAGTATATTCATTTTCTCAAATTCGATTCCCAGTGAGTGAGAAAAAATATACTCCCTCCGTCCCATTAAATATGCAACATTTGCTTTTCGGCATAGGAAACAGTTTTGTGAGTTAATGAAGAGAGAGTAAAGTAAGAGATAAGAAAAAGTAGAGGGAGTATTGTTTCCATTTTTAGAAACGTTTCATTGAAAAACTAAGGGATTAATTAACTGAGTGTTAATTATCCCACATCGGGGATCATAAACTTCTTTGATGAAGTATTTAATAATATGAATTATTATGTGTAATAATTATCGTGGAATAAGACGGGTGACAGAGCCCACAGGTGGGCCGCCGCCGCCCGCCCGCGAGCCGCGCACCGTGACCCGTGCACCGACCGCCTTGGATCTTAGCAATTGGTCTTTGGGTGGTCTTTGGGCTGTTCTTTGGAGTTGGTCATTGAGCGTGGTTCAAGCCCCGCTTGTTCTTTTTAGACCACCTCAAAGTCCACGCTATCCTTGACGGACCCCGACTCATGGTGGTCCTAGTCCACGTCATGTTCCCGACGGATCCCGACGTATAACAGGAGACAAAAGGTCCTCGCTGGACCCCGACGCATAACGGAAGACAAAAGGTCCTTGGTGTATCCCGTCGTGTAGTGTGTCAGATGCATCGTGTCTCTTCAGCTCCCAACGGCTAGTGCACCAGTCAGTAACCCCCGACGGTTACGGTCAATGGCCTTGATGACAGACATTATGTCTATTGACTCCAGCAACCCCTGAGGGTGGACTTGGCCTATAAATATGCATGCATCCATTGCATTCTACACACAACAAACTCAAGCGTTCTTGCTTACACGCTATCTCCCTCTCTGCATAATCTTCCCGTCGAAGCTCTGCCCCCGCCTTACTCCCCTTCGACGGAGCTCTGCTGCTAGCAGTGCTGCTACTTCAGAGACGAACCCGTTTTATCTTTGGGGACGACACGCCAAACCGAGAGCACTACCGGTGCGTATCTCATCTTGGGGAAAGAGGACTTCTCGACTCGGCTTACCGCTTTCCACAAGTTTTTCCGTGTAATTTTCTCCTTGTTTTTTCCGTGTAATTTTTTCCCGACAAGTTTGTATCTCAAAGTTCAACAAGTGGTGATTAATATCTAGCGGTGTTAGGATTGCTATTATATTGAATCGTGCGCGAGGTGAGTCTCGTTTGATAACGTCCTCAACAGGAGCTCGAAACAAGGCTTTATTATTCGGAACCTAGCTAGTTGGAGTTTGATTACTCTATAAATAATAAATAAGCGTTTCTTGCTAAGTCCACTCCTGGAATCAATAAGATGTTAATTAATTAAGTTCATAGTAGACACTAATTAATTAATGGACGTTTCTATCTTAAGCACGAGAAATGAACAACAAACAAATGGAAACCCAGATTACTTATAATTTCGGATTTGGATGGGCAGTGCAATATTATTTCTGTAGTGACTGCTCGTAATATTCCAATATAATCTTGTATTAAATTGTGGGTTCAATTTAATTAGTGAAAAGGTAATTAGGGGAGGCCATATCCAAAACCTTCCATAGATCCCTGATTGCGCCCAATATGTGACTTAACATAAATAGGAGAATAAAGGAGACAGAAAATACACTTAATTTTATCTGAAATTTTCGTCCCCCTCTCCCATACAGAAGATGACGATTTTTCTCCTCGGCTCTCCTCCGTGAGATAGAATTTATGTCTTCTTTATTTAAGTCCTAGTATTCTGGTGAGATCAGCCCACACTGATATCAGCATATAGTCCGGGAACCAGTCAGAAGATCCGTGATCTAGTACTCAATATCTTCACGTGGAGAAGGCGCGAGCTATCTTCGATTCTTTGTAGAATCTTCAAGGTAAATGGCTAATCCGTAGAAATCATGTTTTAGGTTTCAATTAGGCTAAAGCATGATTTAATTCAAGTTATGAGCATGATACATGAGATAATTGCGCGAATAGAATTTGTATAAATAATCTGCTAAATAGATCAGAATTATTATGTGATCAATTTGATGCATGCTTCCGTTGCCAACCCTTTCAATTGGTGAGATCAGCCCACATTGATATCAGCATACAGTCCGGGAACCAGTCAGAAGATCCGTGGTCTAGTACTCAATATTTTCACGTGGAGAAGGCGCAAGCTATATTCGATTCTTTGGAGAATCTTCAAGGTAAAATGACTAATCCTTAGAAAGCATGTTTTAGGTTTCAATTACGCTAAATCATGATTTAATTCAAGTTATGAGCATGATACATGAGATAATTGCGCGAATATAATTCTCTCTTTCCATCTCTACTTTATTCTTTCTTCATAACATCATCTTAAAGTCTCGTGCCTAAAAATAATCATTTATTTTCTTAGTCACTTGAGCCAGTGTCAGTTGGAATGCGTGTCGATATGCATATATACTCCCTCCGTCTCCCATTAACCGTCCACTTTTGCTGTTTTCGTCCATTTCCCATTAATTGTTTACTTTCATTTTTTACCATATATGGTAAGTAGGCCTCACATTCCACTAACCCATTCCACCCACATTTTATTACTCCCTCTGTCCCCGAATAAGAGTCGCTAATTTCCATTTTGGGACGTCCCCCATTAAGAGTCACTCTTCATTTTTACCATAAATGATAGTAGGCCCCACGTTCCACTAATTCACTCCACTCACATTTTATTATAAAACCAATACAAAAATATGGGTCCCACATCCCACTAACTTTTTCAACCATCTTTTCTCTATATTTCTTAAAACTCGTGCCCGGTCAAAGAGCGACTCCTATTAGGGGACGGAGGGAGTATAAAATTAATTTATAAAGGTCGGATACCTATTTCATTAATTTTTTCAAGGCATTTTCCTTATATTTTTTAAAACACGTGCTGGAACAACAGTGAATAATTACTAATGTACTGGCGTACGGAAGGGAGTAATATTTATCCCTATATAATTGAATGTCAATGATCTCCCGATCATACTCCTCATCAATCCCAAAACAAACTAGTTCATTATTTTTTCTTGAGTGTTTATTATATGAATCACTCCACATGCTTCTACACCGATCCAAATCATTGACCCCAATAATCATCATATCCCAAACCTTTTTATCCTCCTTCAAATTAAAACAATCACTCGAAGCTCTCATGGAGCACCTCAATAATATCTACTTCATTTTGATCGAATCTATGACTATCATATTTTCATGGAAGAAACTCTTCACCCAAATCACCATAGCCACAATCTTCCCCTTATCTCTCCTATCTCTTTTCCATGACCTCCTCTTCTCCAACATACTCCACAACTCTTTCAACAACACCCCTAATAAGTGGTGGTTTTGTCTCTTCAACGCAGCATATATCGTCCTATAATTTTGAAAAAGACTCTAGATATAGCGAATGATATATTCTCCCTATTCGCGATAAAAATGTCTCATTCTATTATTCTTTATATCCATAATAAAGTCCATTTACTTTCAATTTTAGATAAGTGGATTTCATTTCATAATCTTCTAAATTATACTACTACTATTCTCAATATTTTAAAAAATTATTATATTTGAGTGAGACTTGCACTTATACTATCTCCGTTTTATTTTAAGTGATACAATTCTTTTTTTATGTGTTAATAAATAATTAAAGTAGAAAAAAAGTAAAGTAAGAGAGTGTAATATGAAAGTGACTTTCCTCTACATTATTCTCTCTTTACTTTACTTTTTCTCCACTTTTACTATTTATTATTATTTTCACATAACACGTGTGAAAAAGAAATGTGTCACTAAATTGGGACAGAAGGAGTACTTAACCGTTAGTTTGAGCTGGACCGGCCCGGCCTAGGCCCGAGGACCTACTTCTGAAGTGGACTGACAGGATTGGAATGTTTTTTCATATCTCTAAGACGAACATAGTCTCAGTAAATGGGCTAAGGCGGGTTGAAATTTTAAATGTTTTATAAAAGCAAATAATAAAAAATACTTTAAGTAATGAAAGGTGACAAGTTGGATTATCCACGGGACAAAAAATTGAAAACAAAGGGATTAATTAGAGGCTAAAGTTAATTACTTAGGTGAGTTTCTAGTGGGCCATCTGTGGCCAGGGCCTGGGCTGCTTCTAGTTTGTCTGGGCCCGTTTTGATCCATCATGCTAATATAGAAAAATAAGATGAATTGGTGACTTTGTCCACTAAAAATGAAGTTTCATATATAGCACAAAGAAGGTAAAGAAGGTGTGTGATATTGCTAAGACCACCTCCAACCATACACCAAATCCTATTTTTGGTGTAAAAAAGTTCTCCAATCATAAACCATATCCAACCCCATTTTTGAAGTTTTTGATGAAACAACACCAAATTTAAAGTAAACACCAAAATTGAGTATCTACTGCAAAAGAGTTTTAAATATTGCATAATAGTCCTTACTATTATTTTGAGGACTTGAATTAGCCGGCTAATTTGTTTACTAGTACTTTGATAGTAATTTGCACATATTGAATAGAGAATTAGAGATATGTTAGCGTTGTACTAGGGTCTAGGAAATGTGTTTTACACCATTTTTCATTGAATTTGGATACAGTATATTTTTCTATTAAAAAAATAATTAAATAGGAATTAGCAAGCTGACCATATTATAATAAATTAGGTTTTTTCTTAAAATAATAACTAATAAATTTAGTAAATAGGAATGAATATTGCTAAAAAGTCTTGTTATTATCCCTTACCGTTATAATTATGTAGTATAGATAGTTTAGAAGTTGTTCAACTGAGATTCATTCATTACTTAAAGAGCTATGGATGGAGGTTTAGAAGTTGTTCAACTGAGATTCATTCATTACTTAAAGAGCTAGGGATGGAGGTCGCACAACAAGAGCAAAGTCTTTATTAAGAAAGCAAGTTAAACCTCAATGCACTAAAATAAAATAAAACACGAACTACAAATTAACATAACAAAATAATAAAGTATATAAATATAGAATATTCTTTTGAGTTTGAGTTTGGAGTAAATGATTGGAGTAAAATTACTTTTTGATGTGACCCATACTTTTTGATGTGACCCATACTAACTAATTCTTAAATTGCTAGCTATAAATAAATGATGGACATTGAATTAATAAATCAAGATACAAGATCATTCAACCATGAATATCAATACAATGTAAAAAAAAATCAATTAAGGGTATTGATGTCAATTGACAGAAGTTAGTTATAACTAACTTTTTAAAAATATCTCAAAATTTTAAATGATTATAACTATCTCAATTTAAATTAATTTTTACACAACATATATCAAATTAAAGAAAATTTAATAAGGATTATAACGAGATCTTACTCGCATATATTCCGACGTCAAAATTTGAAAAAAAAAATCTTGAATTTTTGTATTTTTCGAGTATCAGATGAATGTCAACATAGCTACCATAATATGTCAACATAATGCATATACAATGTCAATGTTAAATTATGTTGCCATATTCAATGAATCGTATTGATATATTTAGTACACTACATTGACAATTTGATTCAAAATCCTAATTTTGATAGTTTTCATATCCTTATAAATTTAAATAATAATACTAAAACAAAATTACATATGAAAATTTATAGACCAGTAGATCTCAAATAATCTTATGATCTTAAATTAGCTGTAGTTAGCAACTAAAGATAGAGTTACCAATTGATCACACCCCTAGCACAAGATATATAATTTCCTAATGAATTTAAAAGATAGGTTATTAGAGGTGTGATCAATCGTCATCGTGTTGACATTTTTAATACACCGCGTTAATAAATTGACAGAGTTAGCAACTTAAGAAGTTAGCAATATAATCCACCACTAAGGTTATTATGTACACAAAACTTGGGTTTATACCATATCTCCCTCTAGTCCCTCCACCGTATAGCACAAACTACACATTTTACCAACATTAATCTTCTACTAATGATTTCCAAATGCAGGCCTTGTCATCGTCTCTCTAACATGTGTGACATTAACTCTACATCGATATTTCTACAAAATAGAAAAGAAAAATTTGAACTTAAACATGACATATATAAACAGAATTTAAATGGGTGCAAACCCTCATACCAAAGAAGTTCTTACCTGCAGAAAATCTTGATATGAACACGTATAAATTTGAAGTCCATCATTGCCGAATTCCTCTTGCTCCTCCTTTATTCTTTGAGCTGAATCTACCACAGAATCACCACAGCGTTTCACCTTAATTGATTGAAGAGTTGGTAAACATCCGATGCTTGAAGGGATCTCTCGCAAGAATTTGATGTAGCGAAGAACAAGGTGCTCAAGCCGCGGAAAGTGAGTGTTGTGTGTGATCCAGTACTCTAGATCACAGCTTTCAATAAGCAAGAACTTGAGAGTGGAGAATTGGTTTTCAAATGTTTCCCACTTAGAGCCAGTGAAGGATTTCCTCTCGAGTTTGAGTACTTGAAGAAGAGGCAGGGAACCTATTTTCAACTTGATGTCTTCCCAAGGGAGCTTTGTATTCACTAATGTCAGCTTCTTGAGGGAGTGCGGGAAGCTCACTTCTCGTATCACACGGGTGTGTTGTTCAGAACAACGAAGGCGAAGTGATGCAAGTTTGTGGAGGCAACAAAGTTTGTTGAGGCCATAATCATCTTCTTCTTTCGAAGTGTCTCCATAATACAGCTTCAGTGTTTTGATGTTGGGGATCCTTTTAAGCACCCTCTCACCAAACTTGAGATTGCTCACTTCAGAAAGTGTCTGTAGATTTTCCAATACCGTGGCATCAATGTCGGGCAGACACTGTGCACCATCAAGCGTCCCTCTGTAGGTTATGACATGCCTCAATAGAGGCATCTTCCAAATCTCGAAAACATAATTATTGCCAACGTATAAGCCCAGTGTCTGCAAATTCCAGAGATTAGAGACCGAAGAAGGAATTCTGGGTATTGGATGCTGATATTCATCGACATCAAGAATACGCAAGTTCACTAGCCCAAGAAAAATCTCCTCATAATAATCAAGACTTTTTTCTTCCTTGGAGTATCTCTGAAATACAGATAACCTCAACAATCTGAATTTATGTGATAGCGTCTTTGGACATCTGCCGAAGAAAGTCCGGACAAGTGATGCAGATTCCAGAGATTGAAGGAGTGGAGTTGGATATTCCGATAACAAGCTATGAATACGACGTTCAGAATTTAAGCCATGTGGAATGTTGCACTCTTCCAACACACATAAAAACTTAAATTTCCGAGCTTCTCTCAAGCATACATCCCTCAATAGATCATGGAATTTGCATGATTTTAGTTTCCCATGGTAATTTCGTGTTTCAACTATAAGGAGATTTCTATGAACAAGTTCTTCTACATACTCTTCCGCTACTTCTTCCAAACTTTTTCCATTAATTGGTTTTAGAATTCCCTCAGAAACCAAAAACATGATTAATATAGAGACTGAAATCTCATGATCTTCCTCATATACTCCTATAAATAGGAAACATGGTTTTAAATGAATTGGCAAATTATTGTAACTCAGGAATAATATTTGCAAGCAATGCTCATTATCATCCAAATTCACAATTGAACTTAAACTTTTTTCAACGAATACCCAATTTTCAACTGTCTGTTCAGACTTTGATAAGAGTCCCCCTATCACAACAATTGACAACGGAAGTCCTTTACAACCTTTCACGATCTTCTTTCCAATGTCCTCCAACTCAAGAGGGCAACTTTCGTTCCCGAACACAGTCCTAGAAAATAGGCTCCAGCTAGTAGCCTCATCCAAAAATTTCATATCAAGACCATTTGAGTAGTAGTTAAATTGAGATGCCAAGTTTGATAGCCTTGTAGTCACTACTATTCTACTTCCGTTCCTATTATTTGGGAAGAATGTCCTAACTCCATTCCATGCCTCAATATTCCACATATCATCCATAACAATAAAATACCTCCTACCTATCAAATATTTATACAATTGTTCCCCTAATTCCTCTTCACTCAAATCTTTCCAATCTTTCTCCTTGTCTACTTGATCAAGAACTTGTTTAAGAATTTCTCTTGCATTATACTCTTGAGAAATTGTAGACCACGCACAAACATCAAAATATTGTTGGACAAGTGGACTTACATATATATTGCGAGCAAGAGTGGTCTTGCCTATCCCGCCCATTCCAACAATCGGAATAATTTGGTGATCATGTCCTCCACTAGTGATCTTGTCCAGCATTTGATACAAGACATCGTCAAAACCAATCATGGTAATGTTTTGAGCAGTGGAAGCAGTGCTCACATACTCTATCATGTGCAGTTGTTTTTGGACTACCATCTTCTCTTTAATTTCAATCTTGATCAAATTCATGTTTTCTATCACATTATGCAGATCTGTTGAAAACAAATGATCACCACAACTTAATTAGAAATTTGGAGTGATGTCTATAGAGGTTTGAAAACCAAAATTATGTTTTTATGTATCCTTTAGACATACTTTTGCTGACTATTGTTCTAACAACAAGATTGTTTTAATTAGCAAAATGTGACTCTTATTCTGGGACGAAGGGAATAATAAACAATAAACTAAGGGAGTAATAAACAATAAACGAAGATATAAATGAAAAATAGTACTCCCTCCGTCTCAACTAAGTTGCGCCGTATTCCTTTTTCGGGATGTCCCAACTAAGTTGAACCATTTCCTTTTTTGACAAAGAAACAAAACATCCAATCACTCTTACTTTATTTCATAATTTAATTTACTCTCTCTTTATCGTTTCTACTTTATTCATCCTTTTCAATATAATTTCTTAATCTCCGTGCCCAAATGTTTTCTGTCAACTTAGTTGGGACGGAGGGAGTACTAACTACTACTCCCTACGTTCCTTGTTAATAGAGACATTTCTTTTCTGCACGGAGTTTAAGAATAATGTGTTAAATGGATGATGAAAAAAGTAAGAGAGAATAAAGTAAGAAAGATGAAGAGAGAATAAAGTAAAAGAGGGAAGTACTTTTTGCCAAAAATAGAAATGACTCAATTAACTTGGAACTTCCCAAAATAGAAAAATGACTCTATTAACATGGAACGGAAGGAGTAATAAACAATAAACTCATCACAATTTTAAGTTTGAATTAGTATTAATTATTTATTTATTTAGTTATGAAGAGAGAGATATTTTATATAATAACTATGTAGTAATTTTGACTGCGTTAATATGATACCTTTGATTAGTGTGGTATATAGGAAGTCAAAAACATTCCCATATTTTTCGGTATTTTTCCAATAAAAGTGAATGTCATAATAGGTAAGATTAGTTTGAGTGTTAATCTATTTCCATTCGTCAAATAAATATTGATTCGACACATCATATTAAAATGTCAACTTGGTATGCCTTTCACTAGTGAATTTTTTTGTCCAACCTAATGGGCTTCAAAGCCTAATAACAGCTCTATAACGAGGGGATAAGGATCACAAACTGTATAACAAACCTTGATAGAATTCAATGGAGCTGATTTGTTCTACATCATTTCTTGATCGGGCAAGAATTTGATCCACGATATGCGACTCGATCACATCCTCAGCATCGTAAGCCGCTTCTACAATGCGACTCTCCCAAAAATCTTCTTCTTGGTGTAGCCAATATGGGGAGAATAGCCTTCAAGAAAATCTTGGAGGAAAGTGATTAATTCGGTGAGAGATTCAACTTGTTTTTGATCGAGGGAGATAGGCGGGTTTGAATGAGTTTGAATTTGACCTATAATTTGCATTACAGAAACTAGAGCTCCGTAGGCCGCCATTTCCCACCTTTTCTAACACAAGCTGCAAAGGTTTTTGAGAGAGTAGATGAAGAAGACTTTGGTCACACTATCCACCGAGTTATATGCGACTATGTGAGTGCCCCTCCAAACAAGTCTGTGATAAGGAAAATTATCCTAGCCACTTGTACACTATCTCAAATAGTGTAAACTACTCTCACTATTCGTCTCGTTTCTGGACTGCACGTGTTTGTAATGTAAGAGAATGAAAGAGAAAAATGTGACGAGAAAGTTTCTATAAATACATGACTAGTTTTGGTGGATGGACCAAAACAGTAAAATGAGACCATTTTTTCATGATGGAGGGAGTATAATTTTGTATTGTGCGGATTATGATCCGTGGTGGGATGAAAATACTATACCACGCGCAGACAAGATGCCTATTTATGTGTTTATTCAATTATGTTTGTGATTACTTTTGCTTTTATTTCTTAACAATATAGCAGCAACAATGAAAGATATAGGCATTTTGCCGGTTTTCATGCAGAATCTAAGGGGAAACTCAAGAACCCTAGAGAGAAATCAAGAAGAGTGCATAGAGGGTTTAAAGGTAATTTGCTTCTGTGAATTTTTACTGTAATAATAAATGGCTGTATGAATGTTAAGACCTTACGCCCTCTCGAACGCCGATCTCTCTCTCTCGGCGGTAATCTGTCGTTCCGTCGCCCTGTTTCAGGGTCGGCGGCGGCTCGAACGGATTGTGTGCGGGAAGCTTCCCCGTCAGGCAATCGAGTTCGGAGGCAAATTCACAAGATAACAACGAGGTGTTGGGCGATCAATCATTTTCATTCATAATCTGTTGTGAACAATATAGCCCTAGGTTTGGTTCGACCTAATCCTACATCGGGAAAGAACCAACAAGAAAACCCGACGGAGCTTATAATTGCGCTCGAATTAATTACAAAAATAAATAATAAAAGACTCCACAAATAAAAGGCTAATGTTCGACTAATGCCAAAAATAAAGACTAACTAATTATGGAAAGAATTACTTGGCGACGAAGTCGCCGAACCTATTCGGAGGCTTTGCGTTCCTCGTCGGTTTTGTCTTCGCGATGGACGCTTCCTCTCGGACTCCCTTTGCACGCCTCTGCTCCCGCCTATCCCCGTCACTCTGCTGGCTCTGTTCCGCTGCTGGCTCCTGCCGAGCCTGCGGTTCCATTGGGCTTGTATCAACCCCCCTCTCCACGGCAACATCCTTGTCCTCAAGGAGGATATTCGGGAACTTCCGTTGAATCACATCCAAAGGCTCCCACGTTGGCGACTCTGTACCATCCGACCAACGCACCAACGCATGCTCTCTCGGGTGGTCCCCATTCCATAGCGTCCTCCTCTCCAGCACACGCACCGGGTACACCACCGGGCGGTCCCCGAAAAATTCCGAAGGTAACTCCCCCAAAGGACCCGCGGAATCCCCCGCTACAAATGGCCGGAGGAGACTAACGTGAAACACGTTATGAATCCGGCTGCCCTCTGGAAGTTGTAGTCGATACGCCACTTGTCCGATCCGCTCAATCACTGCAAATGGGCCATAATAGCGACGCGCCAAATTTCACCGACAACGGGCGCGCGACCGAGTGCTGACGATAAGGTTGGAGCTTGAGCAACACCATATCACCCGCCACGAACTCCACATGACGGCGATGCTTATTCGCCGTATCCCGCATTCGTTGTTGTGCGCGGGCTAGATTCCCTCGAAGCTGAACCAACAGCTCACTCCGCTGCCTGATCAGTTCCGCCACCGACGAGGGTGTCAACGCTGATGGAGGAGCAAAAACCAGGTTAGGCGGTTCCCGCCCGTACAAAGCCTTGAACGGCGACATGCCCAGACCTGCATGATAGAAACATTTAGTGCTAGCTCTGCCCAAGGCAGGAAGTTCGTCCATTTGGAAGGGCGATCTCCCTCGAAGGCTCGCAGATATTGTTCGAGGCCCCTGTTCCGCACCTCTGTTTGACCGTCCGATTGAGGGTGGTACGCCGTCGAGAAGTTCAACTTTGTTCCACTTAGCCGCATAATTTCCTCCCAAATTTTATTCAAGAACACCGAATCGCGGTCCGAGACCAATGTCTTGGGAAACTGTGATGTCGCACCACGGTGTTAACAAATAAGTGTGCTACCCGCAATGCATCAAAAGGGTTGGTAAGGATGCAAAGTGGGCGTACTTGGACAAGCGATCCACGAGCAACCATGATGGCCGTGTACCACGGGGAACGGGGGTACCTGTGACGAAGTCCATTGACACATCTCCCAAACCTGTGACGGATCGGTAACCGCTGCAGTAACCCCGCCGGCTTTCTGAGTCGAGTACTTTGGTCTTTGGCATATGACACAAGCCTCGCGATCGCCGAATCTCTTTTTCATATTCGGCCATAAAACCCGGGGCAACAAGACGAAGATCTTTTCAAAACCGGATAGCCGCCGATGGTGAAAGCAATGATATTCGGATTTCAAGATCGGACGTACGCGCCGAGACGGGAATCCCACAAAGATTCCGCCGTTTGTAAATCAGTCCATCCACACCATGATAATGTGCGGTGGGCACGTCCCTCTTTTATCTCCTTCGACATTTCCGCAACTCCGGCGACGACGGCAATCACGCCGCAGGAGCTCGATGAGCATGTGGAACCGGACAGGCAACAAACTCAGATTTAACAAGCTCCAACTTAGAAAACATCAGATTTGATTCAACTTTAATCGACAACTTCATTTCATAATCGATCTTCGACAATCTCAACTTAAACCACGAAATTCCAAACTCAGATTCAAGATCGAACAACAAAACGGAAAGCTACAAGAGTTAACTAAGAGAAAAACATCCAAACCTACGATTCAGAATTATCTGGAAAAGTAAAACTAAAAATAGAGTAGCACAATGTTTCAACCCCTCTGGGTCTAAGAAAACACAAACAGAGAAATGCTTCTTCAAGGATTCAGCTCCTCCTTCCTAGATGAGTAAGAAGAGAGGGAATTGATGGTAGAACGTCGACTCCAGTGACTACTAGCTTCCTTGCTCCATACTATCTACAGCCTAAGTGTCTATGAGAATGAAGAGTGTCTAGTCCTCTCCCTTTTGCTTCAATTCCTCCCCTATACGGGCCTGGGCACCAATCCCTAGGGTAAAAGTTCTTCTAATTGGCGTTAATGCCCTTTGCCAAAAAGAGCATCTCTTCCTTCTCTCTCTTCTGACTCATCATCTCATGTCTTTATTTGGTTTGCTCCTCTCGATCAACTTGCTCAGCTTGCTCCTACTTGATCAGTTTGCCTTCAGTTTTGGCCAGTTTCCGCTTCTTTTTCCCAGTTGATCAAGTTGCTTTATACTTGGCCGCTCCACCATTCTTCAGTTCCTGCACGCTTAAACGACCACTTTTTCGATCCTTGGGACCCCGATTAGTGTAATAACTACCAATAAATCATGCTTGAACGAGCCCTATCAGACGTACTCGTACTAAAAGAAAAGATTGTATACTCTTGTGGGACGGACTAAAAAGAAAAGAGTGCATATTCTTGTGGGACGCAGAAAGTACTATATATAATTGTTTAATTAACTCTTTAGCATGTGATCAATAAAAATATGAACATATTAGAAAATTTATACTCTAATAAGAGAGTACTATAATTTTCTTTCTTAGGATTTTTCTTAATCTTTATATGAACTAGTAGTACATGATTATAATTTTAATATATTATTTTAAAACAGTTCCTATCATCATTTATGTGTCTACTCCGGATTAAGTTATTATAGTTTAAATAATTTTTTTTCTCAAAAGCGTTGGTCAAGAATAATTTCTGTGTCCGCTCCTCTTTAAGTGATTGTAGTTTTAAATATTTCATTTTTTCAAAAATAGCCCATATTAGTGATGATTTATATGTCCGCTTCTGATTAGGTGACTATAGTTTAATATTTTTTTTTATAATAAAATAGCCCTATCAGTGATGATTTCTTCTTGTGTCCTCCTCTGAATTTAGGAGAGCGAGGTGAGCACGTTGTGCAGAACTGAGTCGTGCGCGATCGTGTACAGCACGTACGAGTCACAACCGGATGTGTGGCCAGATGCGAGTGTAGGCGTAGTTCAAGCAGATGCCCCTGCTCAAATGTGTATACATAGTACTCCCTCTGTCCCATAGTAGATGACACACTTGGAAAATGTTACGGGATTTTAGGAGATGTTGTTTTGTGTGTTAGGTGGAGATATTTCCTTATATTGTTTAATTGCAAAAAATTTGAAATTTCCTTATATTTTCCCATTCTCAAATTTTCCTCATGTATAATTTTGCCTCCTTTCATTTATAATCCTAGCTCCGCCCTTGGGAGCAGAGCAAGAAGATGGTGAACCAGGAGTCATTTATCCGCGGGGGGCTTCGCGAAGGTGCCAGAGTAGTTGAAGAAGCTCCGCAATGGGAATCAGGAGAAGGAGGTAACGCACCTCATATACCATTGCCTCACCGGGAAGGGCGGCCTCCACGGGCTGGGCCTGCCCGGCCTAAACGACGTCGCATAGATGCTTGATTATAACCTGAAAGAGATTTACGAAGCGATTGGAAGGATCGCGCCATCACACGGCGCCCGAGGGGAGGACGCAGCTGCAGCAGATGTTTGTGGAGTGATTGGGGTATCCCAGCGGTGAGCATATGAGACTGCAGTGGCGGATCCAGACCCCGAAAATGGCGAAGGCGGAATTAATATTGAAATATGAAATATTTAATTTAATATTATTTTTAATAATAAAATAATAATGTTAATTAATATTTAAGTAGCGCTAGTTTCGTTAATAAAATATAAACATGCATTAGCTTGCAAATATGTATTATTCATTTAAAAATATAAAATTATTGTAAACATTATATACATTCAAAATCATCGTAAATATTATATACAAAAGTGATCTAAGTAGAGCAGTAAAAGGTCATCTTCTATTGCTTATAGCATCATAATCCAAAATCAAGACTAAATCTCCACCATTAGATTTCAAAATGAGTGGATGGGATTAAATCTTACGAATTTCAATAAATAGTAGGCAAAATATCAACAAAAGGGTAATATCGTCATTCTATTATCATATCATAATTTTCGTGTTGTTTTTATATCAACATAGTGTATTACAAAGATCAATACAATGACATGAGTATTTCAACACAAGTACACGAAAATATCAACACAGTTTTATTGAGATTTTACATGCATTATGTTGAGATTTTACATGTATTATATTGAGATTTTACATGTATTATATTGAAATTTTACATACATTATATTGAGATTTTTTGATGTATTTGTTGATAAAAATCTGCTTAAAAACATATACGAAAACTGAAATAAAAATCATCAAATTCCATCATCCGAACATTGTCGGAACATATGCAATTGAGATCTCGTTAGAATCCTTATAAAATTACCTTTAAATTGATATATTTTTTGCGAAAAAATTATTTAAATCAAGTGAGTTACGTAAATTTAAAATTTTGGAATTATTTTAATAAGAGAGAATTGACATTAATACCTTTAATTTTATTTAATAATTATTTAAATTTAAAATATAATCTGCTTGGCATTATATCAACCACTAGATCTCCTAATCTAATGGTTAAAAATTGGTCTTAATTTTAGATTGCTAATTAATTAGTAATTGATCACATCCCGAACAGTAAATATTTAGCTTTCAAAAATATTTAAAATGTTCATTTTGTTATATAGAGAATAATTAAGATGCATGGATAACAAATTATAAGTACTTTACGACAAAAAACATTAACAGAAGATTAAAAATGATTTTAACTAAAGGTATTATTTTGATAATAAGAAGAAATATGAATTGATAAAATAAAAATGCAAAAAAAGGAAAAAAATTATGTTCTTGTTGATGGTTGAACCCTAGATGTCTTACTCAAAAACCCAACAACTAAACCCTTGGACTACTACATTTTATATGACATTTATTGAAAACAAATACATTTCTACACTCCATTGGAGGGCAGATATGTTATTTTTAGCTTGATTTAAGGAAAAGTTTAGGCTCTTCGAATGGTCAGGAGGGGGTGGTTCCCTAGATCCGCCAGTGGATGGGGTGGGGGAGATGATTGTGACGTTTAACGATGGTGCCAATCAGGGTGTTTCACTATGGTCTATTAGCCTCCTTCTCTTGACTCTTTTTTTCTCATTATGAATAATAAGAAATTTGTATTTTCAAACTTAGGCTTTAATTACCAAAATATAGAGATTTTTTCTCAGGATTATATATTGTTTGATTTACGAATTTAAATGGCTACTATGCCGTGATTAGGCCTGCAAATTTAATCTGCGGGTTTCGGGTATACCCGACCCCGACCCAATACCCGTCGGGTATTGGGTACTCGAAACCCGAAATTATGGGTTCGGGTACGGGTTTGAGTAGTTAATGTTAGAATTTTTCAGATTTAGGGTACCCAAAACCCGTATTAGGGTACCCAACTAATAGCCGAATAATTATGTATTTCTGATAAATATTTTTATTTTGTATAGGTTGTGTTGAAAGACTTATTTTTATTCATTCAACAGCTTGCTTTACAAAGTGAGGTGGAGGCCTACTAAATACATAAAACAATCTCCGTATATGTTAAAGATTTGCCTTAGTATCAATTAGCACTAAATGCTAAGTTACCTAATTTATGAGATCATATCAATCTTGATTGATTTCTTTCCAACACTCCCCCTCAAGTTAAGTAATGGGATCACACATTCTTAACTTGTCTAATACTCTGTGGAAGCTTCTTGAATCGACAGCCTTTGTGAGGATGTCTGCGAGTTGGTCTTCCGATCTGACAAAAGGAATCTCCACTATCTTAGCTTCAATGTTATCTTTTATGAAGTGTCGGTCTACCTCGACATGCTTCGTTCGATCATGTTGGACTGGGTTCTCAGATATACTAATTGTCGCCTTGTTGTCGCAGAACAATTTACATAACCCCTATGACACCAAGTCCAGCTCTGTCATCAACCTCTTCAGCCATAGGATCTCGGTCAGCCCACTCCTAATCACTCGAAATTCAGCTTCAGCGCTCGAGAGGGCCATTACTTTTTGCTTCTTACTCCGCCAAGTGACAAGATTTCCCCTACAAAGGTAAGATATCCGACAGTCGACTTTCTATCATTCGTATTTCCAGCCCAATCATCATCAGTGAAGCCATGAATTTCCAGATGTCCATGTTTTTCAAACATAATCCCATGTCTCTGTGTTCCCTTTAGGTACCGAACGATCCTTAAAGTTGCTTCCTAGTGAGTCGCTTGGGGTGCATGCATAAACTGGCTAACCACTCCTACTGCATAAGCAATGTTAGGTCTGGTATGGGATAAGTAGATCAGCTTCCCCACTAAGCACTGGTACCTTGTGCGAGGGGTTGATTCGACCCCTTCGATTATCTAGAGACCTTGGTTCTTCACCATTGGAGTGTCGGTCGGCTTTCAGTCAACTGCCAGAAGATCGAGCACATACTTCCTCTGGCTGATGAAGATCCCCTTTCTTGACCTTAGTACTTCTATCCTCAGGAAATACTTGAGTAAGCCCAAGTCCTTCATCTGAAATTCGGCAAACAAATTCTTCCTCAACTGATTGATCTCAACCTCATCATCTCCCGTGAGTATCATATCATCCACATAAATGATTAAGCAAGCGATCTTCCCTTCTATTTTCTTCAGAAATAGTGTGTGATCTGAGTTGCTTTGCTTGTACCCATATTTCTTCATTACCTCCGTGAATCTCCCAAACCAAGCTCGGGGTGACTGTTTGAGCCCATACAAAGTCTTCTTCAGCTTACAAACTTTTTCTCCTTCGAATTCGTCTATAAAACCCGGCGGCGCCTCCATGTAAATAGGCTTGGACAATTCCCCATGTAGGAATGCATTTATTACATCAAACTGGTGTAGTGGCCATTCTTTGTTCGCTGCTATAGAGAACAATACCCGAATAGTACTCATCTTTGCAACATGTGAGAATGTCTCAGCATAGTCAACTCCGTATGTCTGGGTATATCCCTTTGCCACCAGTCTTGCTTTATACCGTTCGATCAATCCATCTGGCCTCCTTTTTATGGTGAAGACCCACCGACACCCCACAGTTCGGACTCCATCCGGTTTCAGGCATACTTCCCATGTTTTGTTCTTCATTAGAGCTTCATTTCCACTAGCATCGCCTCTCTCCAATGGGAAATTTTCATGGCTTCTTCCGTTGTTCGAGGGAGCTCCTCTTCTTCATAAACGCTGCTGCAAACGCCCTCGCCATCTCACTCAAATTAGCCTTAGCCAGATTCACCACCGAATATCAGCTTCTCGAGCTAGTCCTCTCAGGGCTGTAGCGCTTAGCTGGTATCCCACGATTGCTTCTTGGTGGAAGTATGTACCGCCTTGTGTCACCATCAATGGCTGCATTCTCCTCTTCACCAGAACCGTTAGGAATAATAATTGTACTATCTGAGCTGGTTTCAGGAATGACCTCGGATATCACTGGAGGAGGACTTAACTGCAGTGTAGCTAGCTGAGGAGGCTCCATAGTAGACGAGATAGGCTCGACGGTGACACTAGCTTGCTCTGTTAGTTCCATTGTTGAGTTTCCTAATTGTGGTGACGCAGCCCAACTAAGGGGTCTAATGATATCACTCAAATTCTCCCCCTGGCTATGAACACTCTCCCCCTGACCCTGAGTCTAGGCTTGGAAAAAATATTCACATTCCAAGAAATTACAGTTCATGGTTGTTATTATTTTCCTAGAAACTGGGTCATAGCAACGGTACCCTTTCTGGTTAATCCCATACCCAAAAAAACACATTTAAGAGCACACGCAGAAAATTTACTTCTTTCATGTTTGGGAATATGCACATAAATAGAGAAACCAAAGACACGGAGGGGAAGCGTGAGGGGTTCGGGAATTTTAGCTAGGGTCGAAAGAACCTGTAAGGGGTTTTCATTCCAAAAATTTTTGTAGGAAGGCGGTTTATTAGATACACAGGAGTGGCAACAACTTCTGGCCACAAAAGTTTTGGAACATTTGAATCGAAAAACAGGGCACGAGTGACTTCCAGGATTAACCTATTTTTTCGTTCTGCTACTCCATTTTTTCAGGGGTATAAGGGCAAGTTGTTTGATGAACTAGACCTTTACTCCTAAAAAACTCAGCCATCTCCTTATTAACAAACTCCCTACCATTAACAGATCGAAGAATTTTAAAAGGAGTTTTAAATTATGTTTGAATAATAGTGAAGAATAGGACAAATATTTCAAAAAATTTAAATTTATTTTTCAAAAAATATATCCAAGTTAATCTCGTGCAATCATCCACAAATATGAGAAAATATCTAAAACCGTGATCACCAATAATAGGCGCAAGGCCCCACACATCAGCATGCACTAAAGAAAAAGAGGAAACATCTTTTTAGGTCCACAAACTTTGCCAAAGTATTATTTTAGGTCCTTGAACTTTGAAAATATCATTTTAGGTCCGTCAACTACAAGTTAATATCATTTGAGATATTTTGTACTTTTTCTGGACAAAAATGCCCTTAAGGCCTTCAAAGGGCAATTTTGACAATTCTTTCGCCACTCATCTTACGCTAGAGACCTATAGTCCAATACTCTGAATGACAATACAAATTAATATAAATAATACTCTGAATGAAAATACAAATTAATAGCTATCCAATTTCAAAACAAATAAACTAAATATAATTCATAAATCACCTATAGTAAGTTCTTAAAATGCAGTTTAGATTAAAAAAATAAAATAAAGTATCTAAGTCTCAATTCACTATCCCTATATAATTGGTCATCTAATAATTGAAAAATGTACTATTTTTTACGGCAAATTTTAATTATATTTAAATTCAATTTTGATTGTAATTGAATTAAACAGTAGTAAAAAAATTGTTGGACTCTAGGTGTTTGACGCAAGATGAGTGGTGAATAAATTGTTCAAATTGCCCTTTGAAGGCCTTAAGGGTATTTTCGTCCGAAAAAAATTCAAAATACCTCAAATTATATTAACTTATAGTTGACGGACCTAAAATGATATTTTCAAAGTTCACGAACCTAAAATGATATTTCGGCAAAGTTCGTGGACCTAAAAAGATGTTCCCTCAAAGAAAAAAATATCCTGAACTCAAGTCTCACTAGATTTGAATGATTGTCTGTGGCTTTTCGCCAAAACACAAGATTCATACGAAATGTCTTCAAACTTAGAAATTTTGGGAAAAGAACTTAAAATAACCCAAGGAAGGATGTCCCAATCTGCGGTGCCACAACCAGGCTTCTCGGTTAGCAGATCCGTGAGCAAGCATCGCGGTGCCACCTTGTTGAGTTATCTCATCCACGTAGTAAAGACCTTGACGCTCAGTGCCACGCCCAATTATCCTCCTCGTCCTGATATCCTGTAACACACAGAAATTGGGATGCATCAGTAATGTACAATTGAGATCTTTAGTCACATTGCTAATGGACATGAGTTTATGGGATAATTTGGGCACATAGAGGCAGTTGGAGAGTTTTAGGGTCGGCGAAATTTCTATGGTACCACACCCACTAAAGGCAATTAATTCCCCATCGACGGTCTGGATTGAACATTTAGTTGCCTCATCAAACATTTTTATCATACGACATCGTATCCGTAGCCCTACAATCAAATATTCATCCACTCTCCTTAGGGTCGGTTCTACTTTGAGCCACACATGAAATTGAAATTTTTTCTAAGGGGGCAAAAGGATTTGGGGTGACATGTTGTATAGATTTTTATTTGATTTATGCCTGGTTTTTGGTTGAAGGTTTAAGGAAGGTATCGAACAATGATGAATCAAATTCTGAGTTCACCGATTGAGATCGAAAACCATGCTCTGATACCATGTTGAAAGACTTATTTTTATTCATTCAACTGCTTGCTTTACAAAGTGAGGCGGAGGCCTACTAAATACATAAAACAATCTCTATACATGGTAAAGATTTGCCCTAGTATCAATTAGCACTAAATGCTAAGTTCCCTAATTTACGAGATCATATCAATCTTGATTGAATTCTTTCCAACATGTTACTTTGACATTTTATTGTTCTATTATCTCGACTTTAATACTTGTTTACATTCATGTTACGTTCATGTTGCATTATTTATATTCTTACTTGCTATCTTTTGAAAATATATAGGTATGTTTTCTCCATTTTATTTACATGTTCATTTAATGTCTTTTGAAAATATATAGTTATGCTTTCTCCATTTTTTAATAATTTATATTCTAACCACAATATAATTTATGTAAAAGAATAAATTTGAAATATAATAATTTTGGGTTTATGGTTACCGATTAGTTGGGTTCGGGTACCCGCATCGGGTATTAGGGTATCCGAATTCACATATGGGTTGAGTATTGGGTATGATATTTTTGAGATTTCGGGTTCGAATGTCCAAATTTTCCTGTTTGGGTACCCGCGGGTACCCGAATTTGTAGGCCTAGCCAGGATTATGTAGCAGTGATATGATTGTTCACACTATAATGATGGTTCCTAACGAATTTAAATGACTACTATGTCAGGAGGATTATGTAGTAGTGATTGTTCACACTATAATGATGGTTTCTATATGGACTAAACATGTACGTCTATATTTGAACTCGTGTATATAATACAAGAACGTCCGGAATCAATATGATGCTTTAACATATACTCCATGACTCCATCCGTCTCATGTTACTTGAAGCGTTTCTTTGCGTCAAAAGATTAAAGAAAGTTAGTGTTTAGTGAGTTAAATAAAGTAAATAAAGTAGACGAGAGAATAAAGTAAGAGAGAGGAGAGGGTAAAGTAAAAGAAAGAATAAAGTAGGTGTGATTAGATATTTTGTTTTTAGCCAAAAAGACTCAAGTAATTTGGGACAACCCAAAATAGAATACGAATCCATGACTCCTTGCCCATCCAGGAGGTCTTGAGTTCGAATCATGGATGGTGCAACTTGGGATTAATTTCCCCTGTGGGCCTTTACAAAGCTTGTTGCCTTGGGGCTTGGCATGCTGATGAGCCTTGACCCGTCCAGGACAGCGCTGGTCTACGGGCCGAACCCGTCGGAGGGTGGCTGGTCTACGAGCCTGACCAAGGCTAGTTCACGAGACCGAATCCGGCTGGAGGGAGGCTAGTTCACGAGCCACGAGGGTTGGGAAGGGCTAGTTAGCTTGCCAAATGTATCACGAACTCCGATGTATGTGTGTGTTAAAAAAAACCGAAAATAGAATACGAATCAAGTAACTTGAGACTGAGAGAGTACTATATAGTACGAATAGGTATAACTTTAAAAATGTGAAAATCGAATGTGAATGTATAGAGAAATAACATGTTACTCTTTTCGTTCCATAGTAGTACAGTCATTGTCATTTTTGTACGCTTCATAGTAGTGAAGTTATTTTCTTTTTTAGTAAAAGTCAACACATTTCTTTTCACCTGCTATAATATCTCTTACTTTATCCTCTCTTCATCTCTCCACCTTTTTCATTTCGTACTTTATTCTTCATTTACTTAGCTCACTTAACACAATTTTTTTTAAATCGTGTGCCCAAAAAAACACATCCACTACTATGGAACGAAGTAAGTATAAGGTAACAATAAAGAACATTCATTGATGATACCAGAATAATTTTAAGAATATTTGCTTTGTTACATAGTACTCCCTCCGTATTCCAAAAAATAGAAACATTTGAAACGACACGTGTTTTAATGCACAATTGGTAAAGTAAGTGAAAAAATTGGTAAAGTAAGAGAGTGGAAAAGAAAAATGAGTAAAGTAAGAGAGAGGAAGAGAAAAGGTAATGATAGTAGAGTTAGTGGATTGTGGGGTCTATGTCCTAAAATAGAAAGATTTTAAAGTTTATATTTTTAAGGAACGACCCAAAATGGAAATAGTTGTTATTTTTTAAAACGGAGGGAGTATACAATTTAAATAGTACAACCATTTTTTTAATTAAGTACTACTCCCTCCGTCCTGACTAAAATGACATACGTTTTAGTTGGCACGAGATTTTAGGAATTGTTGGTTAATGTGTTTAATTGAAGAGAAAAAAAGGTAGGTGTGAATATTGAATCGAGAGAAATAGAGAGATGAATATTTTAATTGGGGGAAAAAATGATTGGGTGCATTAATTGGAGAGAAAAAGTTTTCAAAAACAAAATTTTATCGTTCGGATAAACTAAAAAGGAAAGTGTGTCATATTAGAAGGAATATTATACTATTTTTGGGGGGAAATGTAATGGTATATGCGTAATCCTTATATATATGACAGTAGTGTGAAGGTTTAGAAAAGTGGATGTGTAGTCATATTTAGTCACCTGCAGTGGTGTTCGGTTTTCTAAATAAAATAGTAGTATTAAGATATAATCTAAGATTTAATTGTGAGATTATTTTAGTTGAAGAGCTATAACTAATTATCCATAATTATCCATCTAAGACTGAGTTGTGCGATTGAATCTCATGAACCAAACATGCTATATATTTAATTCAGACATATAATCTTGCAAACCGAACACCTGCATATAAATAAGGTGTGATCAAATACAAACCCTTATCTATAATACAAACTACAAACTTTAATCCTACACACTCCTTGTAAGTAATCAACGGTTAGTAATGGGATTCATATGTCAATGTCAACAACTAATACAAATTCTGTCACTGGGGGAATGTCAACGCCTAATGCAAATTCTGTCACTGGGGGGAATGTCAATGTCAACGCCTAATACAAATTCTGTCACTAGGGGAAATGTCAACAATGTCAACGCCTAAAGTTTGTATAGTTTGTATTATAGAGGGTTTGTAGATTATCATGACCATATATATATATATATATATATATATATATATATATATATAGAGGGTTCTGTTAGGTTGAGATTATTTAGCTAAATTGAGAAATGAGATGCAATATCAGCCACTAATCCACAAGATTAACTAAATGTCAACAGCTATCACATTATGTCAACACGGGGGTATAAGTGTCATTTCATTAATCAAATGGTGGAAAAAATAAAATTAGATTTGAAATCATTTTCTAAAACCATCTCTAAAACTCTCGGTGAAATATCTTCTGTGCAAACACAAATTTACTGATCTTCAAAATTCAAATCGAAAACCTTTATCAACGCTTCAAAGTCGACTTCATAAATTTCTGCAATGACGATTCAAAGAGAATCGGCTGAAGAGCCGATTGTAGCTGAATCGGTTGAAGCACCGATCGAAGAGAATCGGCGTTCCACGTCAGCGGTGGTTCCGACTTCTTCAGCGGTGGTTCCGACTTCTTCAGGTTCAGCAATTGATTCAAATTTTAAGTATATTACTTCGATTTTAGTGTATTAAATCAAATCTGGATTTGTTTTCTTATAAATTCGATTTCTGCTGAAAGATTTTGGGGCTTCAGGAGAGGGCGGAGAGGAGAGAGCAGCGCGTGAAAAAGGTGATGGATCTGAGTTGTTGGTGTCCAACCACCGTCAGATTCTGATCGGTGGTTGCAACGCTGAGGATCTTGCGATTTTTGGCTTCGTTTAGAGTTGGTTAGCATTATTGATTGAAATTTAAATTGGAAGGCGGAGACCATAGAATTCCGATTCAAATGCAGCTCAAGGCGGAGGAGGAAGGCGACGGCGGCGGAGGCAGAGCGGCAGCGAAAAAACAAGCGTCAAAGGATTGAGAATCGATGAGATTGAGTGAGAAGGCGGTGGGGTTGTATGTCGGCGAGAAAGGACTGTTGTTTTGGCTCACAAATTCGCCTACGCTTCCATCTTCATCGTGATTGGGGGATGGATTCTCTTCTGGTTTGTGGGCGCTTTGAACTTGTAGATGAATTTGTGAAATATATGGATGTCGTTGTAATTCGATTGTGTTGCTCGAATTTGTGAATTATGTAGATAAGGTGTTTGTGATATTGCCTAAAATATTATTATTGACATAAATTATATAAGTTGTTGACATGAAAATGTTTGTTGTTGAGTACGAAAACAATGTCAACTATATATATAATCCATGTCAACTACATATAAAATTTATATCAACTACACACATGTAATGTCAACTATATGTACAATCCATGTCAACTACATATATACAATGTCAATTATATGTAAAATGTTGTTATTGACATAATTTATACATAATGTTGTTGTTGACAATAATTATATAGGTCGTTGACATATAGCTCGTTGGTGGAGTTTGACATTAGTCAAACGGATTCGATTCGAACACTTGTATAAAGTGTCAACAACTCAAAAACAATTCTTGTAATTAAAAAATAACAACTATTTTATCTTAATTTTTTTAATTCACACAAGTTCTGGCATCATGTTCATACAATATATGTCAATAGCATGCATATCAAATGTCAACAACTTATAGTAAAATGTCAACAGCATATTAATAGCATGTATATAAAATGTCAACAGCTTGTCAACGACTTGTATAAAGTGTCAACAACTCAAAAACAATATCAATAGCGAGAATATCAAATGTCAACAACTAAAATATAATACTTATAATTCATATATCAATAGCGAGAATATCAAATGTCAACAACTCTATTAAAATGTCAACAACTAAAAAATAACACTTGTAATTCACATATCAATAGCAAGAATATCAAATGTCAACAACTCGTATTAAAATGTCCACAACTAAAAATAACACGTCGATTCCTTCTCTCTCATGATTTTCTTCGTGAATTCACGAACCTCATCGATTTTCTCCCTGTCAAAACACAAAAGCAACAAACTGTGCCAATATTTCATTATTGCATTTTTACTCCAGCTGCGATCGATATATCGGAGGAATTCGACAGTTCTTCTTTGCTCTCCAAGCATAAGAATAACAAAACTAAGCAAAATTTTGTCCATAGTCACGTTTGCAGCAACCAAAAAAGTACTCTGTATAGAAGAAGCAACGCGCACAAATCTCACCGGAAAAAAATATCATGTGTGAACGGCTTCGGCGAAAAGCTGATGAATGACAATTGATTCCAACCAAACATTCAATTAACTCCAACAAGTTATTATCCAAAAAATAAAGCAACAATATTTGAAGATTTTAAAACAAATTGAACCTCTCGGCAACGAATTTGCTGAATTGAAGATTTGATGAACTCCAACAAATTGAAGATTTGATAAATTAAACCTCTCGCTGATCAAATTGAGAGCGGAATCGAACACATCCGCGAATTCAACCTCCGACAACGAATTCGTTGAAGCTAACAATGCAGATTCCGACGAGATCGCAGATCTCCATAAAAAAATCAGCGATCTCGAGGAAGAGAATCGCAATATCATTCCAGGAAGGCTGCGAAGAAGGAGAAGATGAAGAACAACATAAAATAATTGGCAGAGATCGCGCGCTAAGAGGAGGAGGCTCGCCTCAATGATCCCGAGGAGCAGCGGCGTATTCAAGCCAAGTAGAAGCAGGAGGGATTGCGAGTCGAAGAGGATGTTTGACGACGATCAGCAGCAGCTATATGGCGGCGGCAATCGCTATTGTCGTCGACGAAATTGGAGGGATGAAGATGAAGATGGAGGGCCGATTAGCGGTAGTGATTTGGGAAAAAAAAGGATTTTTGGGAAGAAGAGAGGGGGATGTGAATTACCATTTTGCCCTTTCATAATAAATTAATCTAAAAATATTTTTTGTGTGGCAAAATCTGGACCACTCATTTAATAAAAATGAGTGGCTGATGTTGCATCTCATTTATCAATTAGCCTAAAAAATCTCAATTGATCATGGACATATATATATATATATATATATATATATAGAGAGAGAGAGAGAGAGAGAGAGAGAGGTGTGATCAAATACAAACTCTCATTTATCATGCAAACTACAAACTCTAATCACACACCATCATTGTAACTAATCTACGGCTGTTAGGAGGTTACAAATTCGATGTCACCGGGCAGTACAATTTATGTCAGCGGGGGGTGTATATGGAAATATTTTTCGCCGGCAGTTACATACATCCTCATTTCACTCCAATTCTGCTTTGATTTTGTTGTTGATCCTCCTGTTATTTTTGTTGTTGACATTGCTGAAGGTGTATTGCTGACATTATTAATTTGATGTTGACATTTGGTGTTAACATTATTGGAAATGTACATTTTTAGAGTTGGTGTTGTCATTGTTGCCAAACGAATGATTTTAGAGTTGTTGTTTACATTGTTGTTTACATCGTTGATGGTGTGTTGATCACATTCTGCTTTGATTTTGTTGTTGCTCCTCCGGTTATTTTTGTTGTTGACATTGCTGAAGGTGTGTTGCTGACATTATTAGTTTGCTGTTGACATTTGGTGTTAACATTATTGGAAAGGTATGATTTTCCATTGTTGTTGACATTGTTGACATTGTTGATGAAAATTGGGATTTTCAACGGAAACCTCACCTCCGGCTGACGCTCCAGCCGCTTGACCCGCTCGCCTCGCAGAACTCATGTCAACGCGATCCTTGAAGAACGGCGATTGCGTGGAGTACAGATTCGAAACGGTGGAATGGAGGAAATTGGAGAGGTGAGACGTGTTTAATGGGTGGAGCGTTGAACATGCTTAATTGATGGAATGGAAGAGAGAGGGGAAGACATGATAAATGAGAGGTGCGATGAATAGCCGATATTATTGGGATTCCTTTATCTAAACGGATTTTGTGATTTTAGCTTATAATTTTTGTCCCAAAAATAACCCTTGGTGACATCTTTTATAAGCTATGTTGACATGTTGAGAGCCCATAAATTAGAACCGTTGATTAAATATACTTAATGGATGAGATTATAGTTTGCATAGTTTGTATCTTAGGGAGTTTGTATATTATCACGACCCTCTATATATATATATATATATATATATATATATATATATATAACAATTGATCATACATATGATTAACATTTATAAATTTACAAAAGTATATAATACATTTGTCCTTTCAAAATAATCACATTTTGTTATTTTGATATATTCAAAAATTTAACGGCTTTTCATTTGTAATCATTATTTTTTTATTGATATATTCAAAAAACTAACGGCTTAGTGTTATTCCTTGTGACGAAATTAATCCTAGTCAATGTAATCTCTGAGTAAGATTCTACCTTCAACTAAAACCATTGTCATTCAACCACTACTATCTTTATAATACTTACTCCATATGACTTAAATACTTAATTGAATTAATAGTGAGTATTGATAAAGTTAAAATAGATAATTTAAATGAACTCCAAATTCACCTTCCGTTCTACGTATGAAGGAATTTTCAAATTTTGAGTAGGGGCAATTAGCAGAAGATTAAAAGAAATTAATTTGTATTGGGTATATAAATATATGGGATGAAAATTATGAGGTGGGGCAATTGCCCTCTTTAATAACATATAGATCTGCCCCTGAACCTTAGACTCCAAGGTTATTTTGCTTCTGCTTAATCGTCGAGTGTTCTTCCATTTTCTTTTCTTTCCCTCGTTTCAGTCCTTTTTTTCTTTTCCTCCTATTCTCTAATAATATTCCTATATTTATTATTCTTTTTCTCTTTTTATATATTTTTATAAATTGATTAATACTTACCTATACTACACACGTCATCTGCATGAGACGAAAAGTGCCATTTCATTTCTTTTGATCTTACACGTGTCCTAATTCCAATCTACATGTATCAACTTGAAAAAAGTGTTCTATTACATAACTTAATAAGTCATACCTATATATACTTTATAAAGGAAATAAACTATATATATATATGCTCATTTTCTATTGCTTATAGAATCATAATTCAAAATTAAGACCAAATCTTTATCATTAGATTTCAAAATGAGTAGGTGAGATTAAATCGTACGAATTTCAATAAATAGTTGACAAAATATCAACAAAAGGGTAAGATCGTCATTCTATTATCATATCATAATTTTCATATTTTTTATATCAATATAGTGTATTACAAATATCAATGCAATGACATGAGTATTTCAACACAAGTACACGAAAATATCAACACAGTTTTATTGAGATTTTACATGCATTATCTTGAGATTTTACATGAATTATATTGAGATTTTACTTGCATTATGTTGAGATTTTACCTATATTATATTGAGATTTTACATACGTTATATTGAGATTTTTTGATGTATTTGTTGATAAAAATCTGCTTATCAACATATAAGAAAACTGAAATAAAAATCATCAAATTTCATCATCCGAACGTAGTCGGAACATATGAAATTGAGATCTCGTTAGAATCCTTATAAAATTAGCTTTAAGTTGATATATTTTTTGCGAAAAAATAATTAAATCGAGTGAGTTACGTAATTTAAAGTTTTGGGATAATTTTAATAAAAGAGAATTGACATTAATACCCTTTAATTTTATTTAATAATTATTTAAATTTAAAATACAATCTACTTGACATTATATCAACCACTAGATCTCCTAATCTAATGGTTAAAAATTGGTCTTAATTTTAGATTGGTAATCAGTTAGCAATTCATCACATCCATATATATATATATATATATATATATATATATAGGTCCATGATCAATTGAGATTTTTTAGGCTAATTGAGAAATGAGATGCAACATCAGCCACTCATTTTTATTAAATGAGTGGTCCATATTTTGGCACACAAAAAATATTTTTAGATTAATTTATTATGAAAGGGTATAATGGTCATTTCGTGGTTTAGTTTAGGTTCTTCAGCCTTCAATCGCGATTTTGGTGAGATTGGCGATTTCTGTGAGATCTCTATGATTCAATTGATTCTAACGCTTTCTGATTCAATTGATTCGAAAATTAGAACACAGACGATTTCAACGATTTCAACGACCTCTGATTCGACGATTCCTCAGTATATCAATTTTTTTAAAAAAAACGACTAATTCGATGGAGTTTGATTGAATCTGAAGTTTTTAGGTTGATTTTATCGACTTTGATTCTATTAACATGCTTTATTTGTTGATGCCCAGTCGAATTTGTTCCTAATCAGTTTTTTTTTTTGCTTTTTCATCTTTAGCTTCGAGTTCAATTCGTAATCAATACCTAAGGTGTTATCTGATGGATTCTTCATCTTATCCCGCGTCGACGTCGACGAATGGTGAAGGTAATTTGGATTGGTTTTCATTAACATGACTTTTTTGTACTTTGTTGGTGAATTATACTCTGTTGACATAAATGCACAGCTGTTGATATTTGAATTGATGTTCTGTTGACATAAATACAAATCTGTTAACATGATGTATGTTACCTGTTACATATTCTATATAGTTATACTCTTTGTTGACATTTTGTTGACATACAAAATAGGTGTATGCAAAATGCACTCTCCCCTGGCTGAAGAGCCCCTGCTGTGGTATTTGTTGGTGGAGGAAGGTGTTATGGGTAGGGTTGACAGTCCATGATAGGATGTCTAAGATGTTGGTGTTGGTGTGTTGGTGCTGCGTATTTTGAGATTTTGATTCTGGTGTGGGTCAGTTAAGATATGCTAGTTGACATTATGTTCTGGTGTGAATTGATGTTTTGTTGATATAAATGCAAATATGTTGACATGATGTATGTTACATGTTAAATATTCTATGTAGCTATACTATTTGTTGACATACAAAATAGTTGTATGCAAAATGCACCCTCCCCTGGCTGAAGAACCCCTGCTCTGGTGTTTGTTGGTGGAGGAAAGGATTATGGGTAGGGTTGAGAGTGCATGATAGGATGTCTGATATGTTGATGTTGCTTATTTTGAGATTTTGATTCTGGATTCTGGTGTGGGTCAGTTAAGATATGCTAGTTGACATTATCTGTTTTAGGTTATTGACATATTTTCCCATTATGTTGTAGGATCTGTTATTCCAATTTGCAACGCTGAGTTGAGGCCTTATGAAGGTAAAAAAATTTCTTCACTTGAGGAGGGAATTTCCTTTTATGAAAAGTATGCTCAAGAGGCTTGTTTTGATTGTCGAAGATTTGAAAATAGGTCTAGTGGTGGTGTTATTACTTTTCAGTATGTTGTTCGCAACAGACAAGGTTTTCATACAGTTGATCCATTGGATGTCGATGTAAGTATATCTGAGGATGTGAACGTGTCAGATGATGATGAAGTAACTTCAAAGAAGAAACGAAGACGTGGCACAAAAAGGTGTGGATGTGGAGCAAGGATCAGTTTCAAGTTTTTTTCTGATTGTGGTGTTAAATATTATCTTGTGCATCAATTCATTGAGGAATACAATCATGCTATGGGTGATCATAAGCGATTTATGAATCGCAGTGTTGTTGAAGATTGCACCAAAGCTAACATCGGTCATACTTCAACTTACAACTTATTAAAGGAGTTTTTGGGTGGTTATGATGTTGTTGGGTGTACGTTGAATGATGTTAGGAATTGTTCTCGTGATATTAAAGAGAAACTGAAAGAAGTGGATGTTCAAATCATCCTAAATCAGATGCAAGAGAAGAAGAGAATTTGTGAAGGCTTTTTTTACAAATATTAATTATCGCCTGATGATAATAAGTTAGTGAGCTTATTTTGGTCTGATGCTGAGTCTCGGAAACATTAACATATGTTTGGAGATGTTGTAGCATTTGGTACAACATATTCGACAAACAGGTAGTTTATTTATTATACTTGATAATTGACATACATAGTAGTTAGTTGACTTAGCAGTTGACATAGTAGTCAACATAGGATATATTTGTAGTTGACATTGGTTATTATTAAAAATTTGTTGATGTTTTGTGTTGATCTATTTGTTCAATAGGTATCGTATGGTGTTTGGTCCATTTATCGGAAAAGACAATCACGGGTGTCCTATTGCATTTGGAGTTGGTTTCGTATCCAGTGAGAATTGTGATGCATTCTCATGGCTTTTCACTGTGTTTGTTGAATGCATGGGTGTTGCTCCAAGGATCATAATCACAGACCAAGATTGGGGAATGAGGCTTGCAATTGAGAAGGTATTATCTGGTACAAGGCATCGTTTGTGCATGTGGCATATTATGAGCAAGTTGTTTGAGTAAATACCTAAATCTTTTTCTGATAGAGAAAAGTTTAGTAAGGAGTTTAAGGCTTGTGTTTGGTCAGAATTGTTAGATCCAAATAAGTTTGACATATTATGGACTGGTATTGTTGAAAAATATGGTGTGGAAGATCATAAATGGTTTAAGGACATGTTTGCTATTAGACATTTGTGGATCCCAGCCTACTTTAATGAGAACAACATCTTTTTCAGAATCTGAAAATAGTTTTTTTAAGAGGTACTCGAAACCGTTGTTTAATTTTGCTGACTTCACTCTTCAGTATAATAATGTCATTGATGCTCAATGGAATCAAACTGAAAGGCTTGACTATTATGATTCTATAATCTCTCCAAAATATGCCACTGATTTAGCATTTGAGAAGCAATTGGCATCTGTATACACGGATAGGATATTTAGAGTGGTACAAGAATTGATTTATGTGGCTGATAAGAGTTGTCGGATGATTAGCATGTCCACATTGAAGAACATCGAGGTCTTTAAAGTTTCTGATGCTAGAAAGAAGACCTTCACAGTTACACATGAGATAAAGACTGAGTCATTTGATTGTGAGTGTAAACTATATGAAAGGTGTGGTTATCTATGAAGCCACATTTTATTCGTCCTCAGAAACAAAGATGTCAACAATATTCCAGAGAAGTATGTTGGTAACCGGTGGCTGAAAAGTGAATTATTGAAGGCAGTTCATGGTCTCACGAGTGATGAAAGTGCGTCTGACAAAGGTATGTGAACTGTTTCCTATAGATATTTCAGTTTATTTGTCATACATTGCTCAAACAGAACGACGACATTCTCTGTATCTAACAAAAACACACATGTTTAGTATATTTCAATTTTGTGTTGACATAAACTATATAGGCTGTTGACATGTTACAGATTTAGTGTTCATATAATTTATATAGGATATTGATATGTTATATGTTTGCAGGTTCTAACGAAGATAACAAGCTACAGATTGGTAACAGGTGTCATGGACGTTACTTTGGTCTATATCAACGCGCTTTTTTAAGAATAAAAATCATCTGATTGCATTGGATAATTTGCTTGCGGGTATTGGTCCTCAAATTTTTACTGATGACACTACTGGATCTTCATCAGTTGATAAAAATTATTCCATCAAGAACATATATGGTATTGATGTACCTGAAGAAATAACTGCACATGCTCCAGATGTGGTTAGTACAAAGGGAGGTACAAGTGACAAAAAAAGCAGGATTAAGTCGAGCATAGAGAAAGCAATTGAAAAAGCAAGTAAACTTCATAGGCGTTGTGGAAAGTGTCATAAAGTGACTAATCATAATGCCAGGAGTTGTGGCAGAAAGTAGACATAATTGTTCTTTTTTAACAAACAGAGTTGTTTTTTAGTTTTAACATATGCTACAAGTAATTGACATTTTCTTATTAGTTGTTGATATTTGATTTTACACTCTGACTTTTGGCACTGGAATCTCTCAGAATGGAACAACATTATGTTGTCAGTGCAATAAAATTCATGTTAGTTACAATTAAAATTATGTCAAATATATATACTAGCCATGTCAGCAACTAATATAATTATGTCAACTATGGTGCATCTCGTGTCAACAGCACATACAAGTCATGTCAACTACGGTGTGTATCGTGTCAACTACATGTACAAGCCATGTCAACTATGTTACATACTATGTCAACTACACATAGAACGATGTAAACTACAATTATAAGTCATGTCAACAACAATCATAAGAAAAAATAGCTGTTGACATTTAATAAGAAAAAATAGCTGTTGACATTTAATTCTAGTTGTTGACATTTGATAAGAAAAAATAGTTGTTGACATTTAATTCTAGTTGTTGACATTTGATATATTAGTATAGACTGCAAGGTTTAAAAATCGGTTTGAGATAATTGTTTTACATATCCATCTAAAAAACATGATAAGATAAAATATCCAAACCACTTTTTGTTCAAAATCAGAATAAAACAGTTGTTTACTTCTTGCTTCAACAGCTAAACCATTCCTTGAACTTGTTCTGTAACTCAGGCAATCTGTGCTTGTTTGTTGTCATCCAGTCGTCAGCGATGCGTACTATATCCATACACTTCTTGTTGCTCCCTGATGTAAGCATCGCTTCGCAATATCTTACTCTGAGTATCTGTAGAAAAAAAGCCAATATTCCATTCCCTTCCCTTTCTGCCAAAGTAAGTTTCCATGTGTCTCATCAAATATATACCACTGTCTTCTTTATTGGTACTTGTGGCCCAACAACTTTGTATGGAGACTTCTTTATATTTTCTGATAGCTTTGATATGTTCTTCTCTTTGAAGTATGCCTCAAACATATCTTTCTGCAAATATATATAAAAAACTAAACTAAACTATTTATACAAAGCATTTCGACATGATGCATAAATTATGTCAACAAAATGTAAACATAATGTCAATTTTATTGAAAAAAGCATACCAGTATTCCAACATCAAGGTTATACTTTTCCAATGGATCCTTGTCTTTAGGTGGTTTGACACTATCTATTATCTCAATTTTGTTGATCTTCATCCAAAATACCACAACGTAGTAATAGCCACTTGTAAAAACTGGGAAGAAGACTTGTATAATATGAGAGAAAATATTAGAGAAAAGAATTTGACAACACTTGTCCAAATTTATGTTGTTGACATTGTGAGATCTCTGGATAAAAATAAATTTGTTACCAAATCAATTTTTTTCCAATCGAAATCTTGTATTCTACTAGTCTCTTGATCAATTCGTGACATAAAGTTGTTCTTGGATTGTAATGGATTCCAATGAGGCTCCCGATTTGTTATATTCAAATACTGCATTCAACATTTTTTGTGAGTGAAATATGTCATTCAAATAGTTTTGACCATCCAAATTTTTGATGGGGAGATGGGAACCAAAATCAGAACCAAGGTCAAGGTCAGAACCATTACAACCCCCACCCGAACCAAAATCCCAACCGTGGCCCTGCAAATCCCGACCACCAATTCAACTGATCAGGAAGAAACCAACAACCCCACAACCTAAACCCACAGAACCAAAACTCAAACCCTGTTTATGTACCACCCCACTAGAGAAACTTCCAAAATTACCAGAATCAGCCTAATCAAGGTTCCCAACACCAGCAGAATCAGAACCAGTTCCAAAGCCAGAACCAGAATCAATATCAAAACTCAAACCCTGTTTATGTACCACCCCACTAGAGAAACTTCCAAAATTACCAGAACCAGCCTAATCAAGGTCCCCAACACCAGCTGAATCAGAACCAGTTCCAAAGCCAGAACCAGAATCAATATCACCAAGACCAGTACAACCCTCCTAACCAAAACTCAAACCTTGTTTATGTACCACCCCACTAGAGAAACTTCCAAAATTACCAGAATCAACCTAATCAAGGTCCCCAACACCAGCAGAATCAGAACCAGTTCCAAAGCCAGAACCAGAATCAATATCACCAAGACCAGTACAACCCTCCTGCCTAGTATAACCAATACCCCCCTAACAAGAACCAGCAAAACTTCCAGAATTACCAGCCCAACCAAAACCCCCAGTATAGCCAGCACCAAGGGCCGAATCAGTCCCAATATCCTAACAGGTCAGGGAGATCTATGGAGGACATGACGGCAGAACTGTTTGCTTCGCAGCAGAGTATCAAGGGTGAATTGCAGTCCAATAATGAAGTAGTACAGGGGATGCAGAATGCCCGGAAGGAGCATAAGGCGAACATAGATATGATGAATAGGCAATTAGCCCAGCTGGTGGATTCGATGGGTGAATTGAAAGGGAATTCAGGGAAACTCCCGTCTACATTCCATGTACCTGAAAAGGCAAATGTGAGCAAGGTCACATTGCGGTCCGATACTGCCTATGAGGGACCCCAACCAAAGAAACCCAGTGGAGAGCCTAGTGGGATGAAGGAACTGAGCGACATCGTCTTGGAGAGAGCTCAATAGACCTCTGCCCCAGATGCAGGATCCGTTTTTCTTGGACGAAGCACCATTGGAAAATGATGAAACCAAGGGCGTACGACCCAGGGAAAAGCCTCCTAAAGAAACGGAACCCACGAAAGAGACTCAAGCCCAGAATGTGCCCAAGAGAGACTCCTGAAAGGTTGTTGAAGAACCGGTGGACGAGGCGAAAGGGAAAAAACCATTCCCTTACCGTTTCGTGACTAGGAGGAAAAAGGAGAACCTAGTGGATTACATGTCAATTTTGGGGAAGCTGGATGTCACCATACCATTCCTCCAAGCCGTGAAGCTACCCTCGCTTGGAAAATTTATCAATGAGTTCATAGCCGGGAAAGCCCAGGAGGATGGAAAAGATCATGGTGGAAGGGATAGTGTCAGCAATTGTGCAGGAGAAGCTACCGCCCAAGAGAGCCGACCCAGGTATGTTCACTTTACCTATAACTATAGGAGATGTAAAAGTTGAGCATGCGATGTGTGATCTGGGAGCATCTATAAATGTTATGCCATTGTCAATCTATAATCGGTTGAAGGGAGTAAAGTTGTCAAACACTAGGGTGTTAATCCAACTGGCTGATAGGTCATGCATAAATCCTGAGGGTGTGTTGGAAAATGTATTGGTGAGAGTGCATGATTTTACATACCCTGCTGACTTTTATGTGATCAAGATGAGTGAGTCTAAAGCTAGGGAGTCTAGCGGTATGTTGTTAGGGAGACCGTTTTTTAGAACAGCTAAGACAATCGTGGACATGGCTGAGGGGACAATTTGCATTGATTTTCATGGAGAGAAATTCACTTGTGATATCAATGAAGCCATGAAGAAGCCTATCGATTCTGAAAATCTATGCTATGTTTATGTAATTGACCCCATAGTCCAAGATTTTCTTGAGACCGAATTATTGCGGGAAAAAATCCAAGCGTTGGATGTGTATGGACAGGCTGATGTAGAAGCAGCTGCATGGTGCGACCTGATCAGTAGCCAAGGGTTGACTGATGAAGAGATCGAATGAGCAATTAAGGACTTTTGTTAGAAATCAGAGTTTATTGGAGCCGCAGGGGCTCAGCTACCAGCCAGTACAGAGGAACTTTCAGATGGTGAGATAGAGAAGGAGGGGGATGTTGCAAGGCGCCTTCTACCAGCAGACACACTTCCTCCACAAGTTGAATTGAAGAAACTGCCAGCAAACCTGAAGTATGCCTTCCTCGGGGAGGAAGACTCATACCCGGTGAATATCAGTAGCAGCCTTACGGAAGAGCAAGAGGCAAAGCTATTGACTGTGCTGAGCAAGAACAAAAGAGCAATTGGATGGAGCCTCACAGATTTGGTGGGAATAAGCCCCGATGTCTGTATGCACCACATCAGGCTAGAAGAAGGAGCGAAAGCACATCGAGACTCACAAAGAAAGGTGAACCCTAACCTGCAGGAGGAGATATTGAAGTAAATTTTGTAATTGCTATCAATGGGAATTATCTATTTGGTGCTCGACAACGAGTGGGTTAACCCCATTCACATGGTCCCCAAGAAGTCCGAGATCCAAGTGGTTCAAAATGAGATAAATGAGCTGATACCAACAAGGCTAGTCACTGGTTGGCGGATGTGCACTGACTACCGCAAACTGAATGCCGCAACCAGGAAGGATCACTTCCCCTTGCCATTCATCGATCAGATGTTGGAGCGACTGGCTGGGAAGAAGTACTTCTATTTTTTAGATGGATACAACAGATATTTTCAAATCTACGTGGACCCTGAAGACCAGGACAAAACCACCTTCACCTGCCCATTTGGAACCTACGCGTACAGACGCATGCCATTCGGCCTGTGCAACGCTCCGGGTACATTTCAACGATGCATGATGAGCATTTTTTCCGATCTGATCGAGGAGTGTATAGAAATATTCATGGATGACTTTACAGTCTATAGAGACTCTTTCGACTCGTGCCTTCATCACTTGGACGTAGTTCTGGAAAGGTGTCAAGCAAAGAGCCTAGTCTTGAATTTCAAGAAGTGTCATTTCATGATCACAGAAGGGATTGTCCTAGGACACGTGGTGTCGGAGAGAGGTATCCAGGTGGATCAAGCCAAAGTGGACGTCATATCCAAGCTGCCATTCCCTACTGCCTAGAAGGAGCCTTCAACACGAACAGAGGAAAGAGCGGAAGAAAATGAAGACATAGATGAGAACAGATACCGAGAGGAGAGAAAAAGGAAAGGGAAAGCCCCTGTTACGAAGAAGCCAAGCAGCAAGAAGCAGCGCACGGTCAACACAGACGTCGTCTTTAAGGAACCAGACCAGAGAGCCCCACCGCACCGAAAGGAGCCGAGTGACAGCGAGTACACCGCCAGTGAGGAGTCGGGGTCCGACAGTGACGTCTCCCTAGAGGATGAAGAGTATGGTGAACAAAAGCTTCCACACAACCATCGTGAGTTGATACATCCTCCGGTGGAAAGATTGAAGTACCAGCGTTGGAAGGTGGAGCTCACGGACGAGCTAATAGAAGACATGAAGCACTGCAGCACTAAAAAGCTTCAGGATGCGTTTGATGGCAAGGACGACGGCAGCAAGCAGATTAAGAGCGGGAAGGTACTCTATTTCCCCTCACTTGATGAATTGAATGCCCGTGAACCTTTCTTGTTGCATTTGCGTGCGTTGGGTTTTGATTGGATGTTGGAGAATAGGGATCCGAGTATACCTATAAGGTTGGCAAAGGAGTTTTTCACTACCTTTAGATTCAGGGTCACTACGGACCTGGATGAAGAGTCAATAACCTTTAGGGTATTCGGGAGAGGGGTGAGGATGAGCTTGATTGAGTGGACGGTCAGATTGGGAATGTGTAGCTTAGAAGATGCCATAGGGTCAGAATGGAGAAGTAAGGAGAGGGGGATTCCCCGGAGGCACATCGAATTTGAACCCCAGGAAGCGTGGGAGGAACTAACTCACCTAGCTACTGGGCAGTTTTCATCTACTATATCCCGCTCCATTCATTTCAACAATCTCATCTTGCGCCTGGTCCAACTCTACCTGGACTTCAACCTGCTAGGGCAGTCAAATTCGGCCGTCCGGACGTCCATGACCGAACTCTACCTCCTCTGGTGCGCCAAGCGCGGGAGGAGAGTGCATCTGGGTTCTGGACCACGTATCAATGCCACCTCATTGCCACACACCCTGCAAGAAATCTTTCCCTCTGCCACATATTGGGAGCCTTCGCGCGGAACAACATAACTATTCTGGAGGCCGAAGGTTTATCTCCCTTGTACATGGTGGACCCTCCTGGCCCGTTTGATACGCCTTTCTTCGTCCGCACAAACACTGTCTACATAATAGAAGGAGCCCCGCGTTTCTACGCCATGGGTGAAGAGGCTATCCCTGCTGGACGAGTCGCAGCAGGCCAAGGCACGCAGGTTCAGGCTCAGAGGCAAGCGAACCTGGAAAGGGCGGTGGCAGAGTTAGCAGAGGAGAACAGGCAAGCCAGAGCGGAGTTGACCCGTCTGAAGAATGTGATGGAGAGTATTCTAAAAGAGTTAGCGAAAGGGAAGATAGTTAAGGGAGCTGGAACGAGCGGCCATGGAGGCCAGAATGATGAACCACAGGTAACCGAGAAGGAAGAAGAAGAGCCAGAGGAAGAAGGTGCAATTGAACCGGCAGAATCTGAGGAGAATAAGTCTGATACCGAGGAAGAGGAACTAGAAGAACCACCTACACCCAACCCTACCCCCCGGAGGACTAGGAAGAACATGTGACCACCACCCCACTAACCAGTTAGTTTTTCTTATCTTTTTCAATTTTAGTTTTTATTTGTTGTTCTGTTATTTTTAGGTAGAGTAATTTTGTGTAGTATGTGTGCGCAAACCCCATTCACAGCACTTAGCCTATTCAATAAGTCTAAGTGTGAGAAGTACATGGTTTGCTACTTTGGCGCACGTGTATGTGTTTTCTTTTCGTATGCATGTTAACTCACACTTAACTTACTGCATAGCCTAAGTGTGAGGAGTTTGTGTATATATGTGTTTGTGTTTGTTGAGTTCTGTTTAGGTTTTAAACTCTCTCACTTAGCCTATTGCATAGTCTAAGTGTGAGAAGTTTTTAGCCTAAGTATGTTTTGTTCTTGTTTTGTTAATGTGTCTGTATGTCGACCTTACTAGCCATTCCCATTTTCCACTTCACAGCCTTATCTGAGGGCAGACACTTGTGAAGTGGGAGGGGGTAGGTAGACAATGGCCAGTATGACATGTATATATGTGTGGTCTGTGTTAACTGTTTGTGCTAGTGTTTGTCTAGGTCTAGGATTTGTATACGTGTTGATTGGGCTTAAAACTCAACTGCCTCGAACTGACGGTGAGGGGAATTGAGGGAGATAAGGCACGCTGGATAACGGAAACCACCCCTCTTAGTATCTCCTAGCCAGTATAGATGATGCAAGTATGAGAGAAAAACCACCCTTAGAGCCAGATACAAAAGCCCTCTTAAATGGTAAGTATAAGCCGAAGTGGAACCACTTTCCACCAATTTAGAAAAAAAAAGAATGGCTGCCACAAGATGCCTAGGGTAAGGTGACCGCGTGTAGCAAGTCCTGAAGGCAGTAGGAAACGCCCCATCCAAAAAAAAACTATCCCTTACAACCCCTCTTTCTAGCCAAATCTATACCCATATATAACCACTAGCCACTGGGACTGTGTGTGTGCAAGGCATAAGGCAAGAAGGAGACTAGCCATGAGGGCATACAAAAAAAACCAACTGGAGAAAGAAGCCAAGAGGAAAGGAGAAAATCTACCGGGAAAAAAATTCCAGGTTCAAAAAAAGGCGAGAAATTTTTTGAAGAGAATGGTCGAAAATACTTGACCACAAAAAAAGAAGAAAGAAGGAATAAGGGTGGCGAAGCCACAAGGAAGCTACTGACCAGTTGGAGGTCAATATCAGGAAACGCCCAGCCGAAGCGAAGCGACAGCCAAAAGCCAAATGCACACAGTTCCCCTACATCAAAATAATATATAGTTTTTTAACCTTAGAGCCTTAGGAACATCCACCCCAAATACTACAACCCAATAGCCTCGTTACAAGCCTTAAAGCCCTTTAGGAGCCGCACGTGTGATCTGAGTCCGAAGCATATGTGGTCAGCATTTTGAGAGAAAACAGTCCTAACATCCCCGGTGAGGAATGAGTGACTGAGCGAATCTGGTGTTTGGCCGATAGTTTGGGTGATCTTGACGAGCAGATATACTGATTGGGAAGGAAAAAGAGGGCGGCAAAAGTTCAAGGCCGTCTAAGGCCGGATTGCACCTGATCCCAAGGGGATGGATGGTTGAAAATATAGCCCGACCAATGTGTTTAAGTGTTTTGTGTGTCTGTTTATATGTCTCTGTCTGTCGTTTATGGGTTTTTCTTTGCGTCAAAGTTTAGAGACTAGTTTAGGATAGAGTCGGTCAGGGGTGTAACCAGGCTAGAATTCGACTTATTTATTTTTGTTTGTTCTTCACGCTTGAGGACAGACATGTGGTAAGTGTGAGCAGTTTGATAAGTCGCATTCTTGACCTTGGTTACTGGTCAGTATAACGTGCGTAATTGGATTATATATGCAAAATAGTTGCTAAAGTGTGCAGGAAAAAGGTTCCAGTCAGTATGAAAGGCTTCGGATAACTCAGGCGAAAAGAACGCCAGAAGGGTGCAATACTGACCAGGATGCATGCCAAAAAGGCTCAAGATGGAGAAGAAGGATTGCTGGGAAGGATCAACCACAAACAAGGGCAAAAGAGTCATTTCACGAAGAGAGTCTACCCTAAAAACCAAGGGCAGGCCTCCCTATAAAAGGAAGCCACTTGGAGAAAGAATGATCATCGACCTTTACGCTTAGTTAGAGTTCTCTCTCTCGGTAGATCAATTCCTTCAGCATAATCCAAAATCTTCTCATTCCTCGCCACAGCCATGGTCACCTGAAGTTCCATCAGTCCGCCGGAGATTCGCCTTCCATTGTTCCAGCCAATTCATTTCGTAGTCGTAGCAGTTGCATCGCCCGGAGTGGCAAAACAATCTTTAATCGCACTCTTACATTTTACTATCTTCATAACATTTTATTAAAAACTACTCCATCTGTCCAGGCTAAGATGACACATTTTTTAGTCGTGCGATATTTTAGGAGTTGTTGATTAATGCGTTTAGTTGAAGAGAGAAAATATAGGTGTAAGTATTAAATAGAGTTGAATATTCAATTGTAACGAAGAAAATATTCAATAGTCATTCCATACCAAATGACACTACAAGTTGGTGTGTCCAAGTAACATTTTTTGACAAATGGAAAATCACATCCAATTAGACAAGTACTTTTCTTGGAAAATTGCATAATAGTAGTAGTATTTATATATGGAAATTACCGCATGTTTTTCACCTCCCATATAGTAATATATATGCATAATATAACAATAATATTTTTATATGTACTCTTCATCTTTTGGTGCAAAAAAATTATAGTTATACAACGCACTTTGTTAAAATTATTTGAAATTTTATGGGTATAGTTTTCTTTTCTTATTTATTTATGTATATAACTATAAATTAAACTGAAAAATATACACAAAATGCATGATCATAATTTAAATTTTTATTAGCATATTAATTAATATATCTTTCTTGGTAGCATGTCAAAAGTCAAGAAATTTTTAAAATAAGAAAATTAAAATCAAAGGTAATTTATTTTATATTCTTTTAAACAGAAGAGTTATAGGATTAGTTGATTTTTATTTTAATGAAAGATTATCAACTTATTAATCCATACATTTAAATTAACATTTGGATATTATTTATCGATTTATATGATATTTAACATTCACGTAATATAATATTAATGTATGCAATTTTCTAAGTGAACTTTACTACATACGCTTTTAAGATTCTAATATTTGTTTTATTTTATTATTGCACATATATGATAATATAAAGAAAGTTACCACAAAATAAGCCTGCATTAATAGTCGAAATACAGTCAGATAATTTCCATATATAAATATCGATTAAGCAATTTTTCCTAATTAATGATTGTCTAGTTGGATGTAGAGCTTTCCATTTGTCAATGAATGATTAGTTGGACACACCAACTCATAGTGCCATTTGGTATGGAAGTAGTGAATAGTTTCTCATTGTAAAGAAAAAAAGTAGTTGAGTGTATCAAAAATAGAAATGTGTCATCTTATTTGGGACAAACTAAAAAGTAAAGTGTATCATCTTAAGTGAGACGGAGGGAGTAATATTCACTTGATTCTATAAAAATAGTTTTATTTTCTATTTTGTTTCAGCTCACAAAAGTAGTCTAATTCCATTATTGACAAATTTTTATCTCTTGTAAGATGAATTTCATCTCCACTAACAATACTTTAATAACTTTTTTTCGCCGCGATTCAATCTTGACTTACTAAATATTTTATCTCATTATCATATTCACTCTGCGCCCGCCACAAGTGAACAATTTATTTGGTGCACAATATTTAAGAAAATGATATTATTGAGTTAAGTACAGAAAAGACAGAAAATATGTTAATTTTTGCCAAACAAAACAATCCCAATGAAACAATCCAAAACAAAAAGTTGATCACCTATTGTAAAACAGAGAGAATAAAAGCAATTGAACATCACCATAGAGTATAAACTATTGTTGTTTCCTTTTTTAATATTCAGTTCATCTATTAAAAATTGTCTTTTTGTAGACAGCATAGAGTTTAACATAATAATGGTAAATGTAAGTGGAAAAGAGAAAATAAATACTCCATCTGTCCTACAAGAATATGCACTATTTCTTTCTTAGTCCGTCCAATAAGAATATGCACTTTTGGAAAGTTTTTTATTTTTAATAAGGTGAGACTCATTCTCCACTAACAATACTTTAATTAGTTTTACTCTCTTCATCTCTCTTACTTTACCAATTTTGCAGTAAATCGTGTCGTCCCCAGCAGTGACGGAACCAGAAAATTGAGTAAGCCGGTGCTAAATTTTAAAAAAAACTCCATAATAAAATATTTAATTTTACATGTAATGTCTGTTCAACTTTTACGACTCACTAGATGATAACAGTTTTCGACGAGTCGCCGTGTTTTGTAATGTCTGTTTTCGTCTTGCCGGGTCACTATTTATGTTTTCCGCGATAGATTCGACACTTACAACATTAATTCTTTCTTGATTTATAATCGTTCGGAATTGAAATACTACTATCATCTAGAGCACTTGTAGTTGAATCATTCTTTTGTATTTTAGAAAAATAGCGATGCATAACTATAATTAATAACAATAAGATTAATTAGAGTAAGATAGTAGTATATATTAATTCAGATGCTAATAAATTCACTAACTACAACAAGATTAATTAGTGTTAAATAATAGTTTATATTAATTCAGATGCTAATAAATTCACTAACTACTACGGTACTACTTGAACAATACATCAGTTTTAATTTAATTAAAAAACTATCAAGTGGTTCAAATCTAAAGACCAATCAAATTAATAAGAATTGAGGCAAACAAAGAACTATATCAAAAATCACGTACTGCACTACACTATTGTTGCAAATAAGATAGTAAATTATTTTTACAATTCTTTCAAATAGTGAATTATTGAATTACATAGTCCTGATACATACATATAGTTCTTACCTGAATCACCGAATAGCTGCAAAATCTCCAGCAGGCGACAACAGTGCGCTGTCGTATTGCGTGAGAATTTCTGACTTGTGAGGATTTGGGCATGAATTTCTGACTTGTGAGGATTTGGGCATACTATGTGAAGGACTTAGGGCAACATTATTTTATTATAGCCCAAAAGGCAAAAGGCAAAAGGCAAAAGGCAAAAGGGCAAAAATAAAAACAACCTAACTATAAATTATTTGACCCAAAACTAATAAGCCCAAAGTTGTCTTCTTCCCTAATCCTAATTCAATTTTCAATTTAGAAGAACGGCGCAGCGGCTGGAGTGTAGGGCTGCTCTGGGGCGGAGACCGGTCGGAGGGCGGCTGTATAGGCGGGGGTCGGGGTATGGTATTCTATGTAGTTCCGTCACTAGTCCCCAGAGTGCATATTTTTTGGGGATGGAAGGAGTAATATACTAGAAGTAAAACAGAGTAATAGAAAAAGTGGTCAAGAAAATTCATATGAAAAGTATGATTATTTGGTTTGGGAGGAGTTTTAATGCACAATTTGAAAAGTAAGAGAGGGATAGAAAGAAAACGTTTTTAAAGTTTTGTCAATGGAGAATGAGTCCGACTTCATTAGAGAGAAAAAAAATTCTAAAATTAAAAAGTTCATACTAAAAACGTACTAAAAATGAAATAGTTCATATTTTTCAGGAACTAAAGACACGTAGAAGATAAGCTAATTTTGATAAATAAATTAAAATAAAAAATATAACTAGGAAAAGTAGATCACATATATATACTCCCTAATCCCCTATTCCGTATACGCAGTGGTAGGTGTTTGAATGGTAGGTGCCCGCAAGTGTTTTTTATTTTACGTGTGCGCACAGTGTCAGTAAATCTGTAAATGCACTCGGTAGTTGGCGGCGTTATGAAAGTGATGTGCTACTTTTATACTTCTCCAACTTGAATAGATAAAATTATTTTTTATCGTCACATGTAGAGTATTAATATTCTATATCTCTCTTAAATTTTATAACATTTTTTCCATTTATATTCGTCCTCCAAAATTTGTCACATTTAACTTTTTACCACTTTTTGCTGTGAATCTCATATTTCATTAACTCATTCAAAATCACATATTATTATAAAATTAACATATTAAAATAGGACTCACTCTCTACTAACTTTTTAACTCATTTTTCATTATATTTTTTAAAAGTCGTGCCCAGTAAAAGTTTGACAAAATTTAAAGGATGGAGGAAGTATTATAAATATGTTTATGCAATCTAGTTGCCTCAAATTAATTTGGTTAGGGGGTTGGATAGCCTGCGATCCGAAATAATACGGCTATCAATTTCTTTTATGTTAGGTTAGAGCATCCACAACTGTGCTCTTGCCAACGAGCACGGATGTGGGTCCGGCCCCACTTTTTCTGCCTGATCTTAGGCAAGAGCACAACACCCACAGTCGTGCTCTTCCGCAAGGACGAGCACAAGGGTCCCACCATTCCATTATTCAATTTAAATAAAAAATATTTCCACAAAATTAAAATACATTAAAAATACCCGGAATAATATTATAAAATACATTAAAAATTAAAAATTACATAATTAAAATCCTAAAAAATAAAAATTACATAATTAAAATCTTAAAAATTAAAAATTACATAATTAAACTCCTACATAATAAAAATTACATAATTAAAATTCTAAAAATTAAAAATTACATAATTAAATTCATAAAATTAAAAAAACCCACTACTCGTGGCCGAATTTCGCCCAAATGTGTTTGATTAGGTCTTCTTGTAGCTCAATGTAGGTTTGGGTATCGCGCATTGTGTGCCTTGTTTCGATCCTATCACCCACCGTCGTATGCACACCTCAGCGTGGGGGAGACCTCTGGAAGGACTTGGAAATAGATCGAAAACACGAATAGAATGCGGATCAAGTTATATGGAGTGATAGCCGAACCGATTGGATCAGTTAGCAAATGTCGTTGCCACTTAATCAATGCAATCTAGCTCTCGCCCTTTCCGCCTTGCCAAAGTAATTTATAACTCACAATTTTGCACAACTTTAACAGTAAAGCGGCAAGTTCAGGGTCGATCCCACAGAGAAGTTGGTGTGTCGAGTGTGTGAGTAGTGAACAGGGGGGTTGGCTGCTGCCACGCTTTAACTTGGGAGTTTTTAACTACTGTTTTTAATCTAGACATAATTAAACTAGCTAGCTTGATCAATGGAAATTTAACTACTGGATCAAGTGAATTGCAGGTAATAACAGAAAAGTAAATGCGCGGATTAAAAGCGAAAATAACTTTGATTAAACTAAAAGCTGAGTACAAGGTGAAATTTAAACTAAGCTAACAATTGGAAGCTAAGAAAGCGGTAAAAACTGAGAAGAATCTCAGCGGGAAACGCTAACAGAAATGAGTATTCTGAAGCGCTCCCTTTCGGTCGCCCTTTAAACTAAACTATCTAACTAAGCTAGAGAACTGAACTAAACTAAGCTAGAGAGCTGAACTACGCTAAGCTAAGCTAAACTAGACGGAAAGTAAAGTCTCGGATTCTTTTCTTGTGGTAGCACACCCTCTTATTTATAATCTCGATTCGGCCTCCAGCTGGATAACGATCATGACAGGGAATATTCGCTCATTCTGAGAGTGAGCGACTCATAGATTGCTACGTGCTGTTCTTCTAGAATGACGACGCTTTTTGGTAACAGATTCGTGACTCAGCTCCGCCCTTGCGTCTCATATTCCAGCACGTGTCCCCTTCTAGAACGTCGTCCTTGATAACAGAATGGTGCGCTATATCCAGCTCATTTCCTCACGTGTTCTTCTTCTAGAAGCCAGCGGTCCCCACCTAACTGCTTGATCGCTCCCCCTTGATCAACTCCCTCGATTCTTGGCCTTTTATCGCCTTTTGTACTTGCTTGATCAGTTCGGCCTTACTGCCTTGGTCAAGTGGTATTTCTGCACATTTAACACTTGTTTTGCGCGATAAACCGATCAAGTAGCATGTATTTCACCCTTAAACTGATGCATGAAATGAGCCTTATCAAACTGCTCACACTTAGAACATACTTGTCCTCAAGTATAAAGAAAAAAAAAAGATAAGGCAGATTTTAGGCATGGTTTACTTATTTAACTAGTAAAGGAAAACGAAAAGAAAAACAAAACCTTAAGGTAAAAACACGTATTCACATGTATGCATTAGACCGAATAATTTTCAAACAATCATACCAGAGGTTGAGGTCAATCCATTTGTCAGTAGCTTGTGTTCCTTCTCTTTCGTTTTTGCTTGATCAAGGTGTCAGCTTGTCAAGATTGCTCAATTTAAAAACCAATGTTGGATTCACTCAGTCACTCCTTTCTCACCAGAGATGTTAGGACTGTTCACTCGGTGTTGCCACAAATTTAATACTTTGAATCAGACTACACAAGATAGTTCCTTAAGGTCTTTGTTTTGGGTTGTAACGGGGCTCAAGGATAGTAACGTATTAGGTTAGGGTCCTAGGGGTTCTAAGTTTAAATATAAATATTTTTAAAGAAAAATCACATGAGTCGAAAGGCCAAAGATTTGACTAAACTCGCTGGATCAGAATTGGGATATTTATTTCTTGGTGCTCCTTCTCGGTCAGATTTCGACCTTTAGCCTTATAACCTTCGGCTTATTATTATTTCTACTTTTGATTTTCTGGGTCAGGTTACAACTATTTCCTGCCCCCCCCCCCTTTTTCAAACCTTTTCATTCTTTTCATATGATCAACCTGATTGTCTAACTTGATCAACCCGGTTACCCTTTATTTCTACCATTCTTATTGCTATCCCCCTTTTGTTTCCCTTGACAAACTTTATCTCTTTGACCATCTTTCCTCATGTGATATGAAACTTTGAATTTGGTTTTAAGGCTTCAAAGAAAGGGAAAGAGTGTATGGGATCGAATTGGCTACTAGGGGGGGTGCCTTGACTAATGAGGCGGGTTTGTGGAACGAAGGAAGAACACGACTCAAATGGTTAAGTCATAATGCCTTTAGTCATTACTACTTGTGCAATTTTCATCTTAATATTAAAAGTCAGCCTCTCGTAAATTTTTCTTTTGCAAAAATAGTAGAAAGTGTTCTACTTTTGGCTTATAACTCACATATATGGAGGCTTCACAGTTGGTTTAGAAATTGAGCGTTTCCATCATACTTGCGTCGTTCAAATTGGTCAAGTTTTTGCAATCAAGTTTTACATGTGAACATACTGAATCCTTTTTCTAACTCTTCCAAAAAGTAATCAAGTCTTCCATTTATCCAATTTCATGCATATTGCCTATTTTATTACTACCTGGAATTTGTTATTTTTGAGAAAAATTTTAGCATGTATGATTTTACTGTAACTAACCCGTCCCCCCTCCCCACTGCATACGAACTCGTCCTCGAGGGACTGGATGCAGTGGAAAGAAGGGGTTAGGCACAGGCAACGACACGATGACAACAAGGAAAACTTCTCACACTTAGACCAGACACTGGGCTAAGTGTGAGGCAGTGCCAGCAATCAAAAACTTGCTAATCAAAACAGAAAAACAGAACTTAAATAGGTAAACGCAGGCAAACAGAGATAGAAAAAATATCATGCATACTTCTCACACTTAGACCAGACATTGGGCTAAGTGTAAGAGAACAACAGAGCATGAGTATATACAGACCAACAAATAAAACTAAAAATTGTTTGTAAACTTAAAACGAGCGGAGATATGGGGGGTGTACTTCAAAGTTCCCTGGGGGGTTGACTCGGAGACGCTGAAGGTGGCCTGGAGGACATCGGGCGCCGAGGTGGAGGAGAGCTTGTAGAGGGAGGTGGTTGCATAGCGAGGGTCAATTGGCGAATAGCTTGCAAGACCCTAGATTGAGCGACCAGCTGGGCATTCGAATTCTCCACCAGCTACGTTAGCAACTGTTCCACGCGGAGCCTCCATTCGTTGATAGCGCGTGTAGCCGCCTCTGGTTCTGCTACGGTTGTTAGCTCCAACCTCTGCCGTGGTTGTCCGTCGGGGCTGCCGGTTGGTCCGTCGTTATCCTCATGTTCCCACGTCTGGCCTCTTCTGTCTCCGCCTGCCTGATCTCTTGTTGCTCTGCCTGCTTCTCCTTCCGAGCCTTCAAGATGAAGCGAAGTCTCCCGTCGCGCAGTCGTTCAAGCACCTGAATTCTTAAAAAGAAATCAATGTTAAACAGTTCAGGTTTTGGGCAGCGACTGGGAAGCTCCACACCCTCCTGGAATTCCAGGGTCCAGTATCGCCATAGATATGCTCCGAGAAGGTGGCTGATAGAGGGAAAAGATGAGACTATGACTCTGTGTGTGCGTGTCAACTGGCCAGGAGGGTACCTAGACCTAGCTGTGTCGTTGGGTCTGTGTCTATCTTCCCTATCAACAAAAAAATACCTTAACCCACTTCTACTGGCTAGTATAGTGGAGTAAGGGTCGAATCCCACAGAGATGGATGTAGGCGAGATACACTTGCGATGACATTCTGGGAGCGGTTGGTTAGCTACCACGCTTTTTTTGGGGGTTGAGTTTTACCTAGTCGGAAAATGAAATGGAACCTATACCCCTCCTGACCAGTAGGTCAGGGTAGGCTCTAAATGCTGCATGCTAAAAGAAATTAAAATGCGTGTGTAAACTAGGGTGCGAGTGTGCATGTGATAAGCTACTAGACGAAACTTACTAAAAATGGCTAGACAAAAGGTAAAGGACATGCTGGCAGACTGTCTATTGGGTGTGAAGAAAAGCAGAAAAAGTGCAAGTACAAAAGCATAAAGCAACAAAAGCAATACAAGTGTTCCCATTCTTTGATTGTGACATTTTCTTCTTCACCAAGCTAAACTAATAAGATCTAACAAACTCCATTGATGAAAGATCAGGCTTGAAAATTCGTAAATGCAATATTTAACTTGAAATCGAGAATGAAAGCTAAGAAAACTGAGATCTACGCAAACTGGTCAGCGGGCAGACTAAGAAAACAGAAGCAAGCAGAAACGATTCCCATGTATTTTTGAGGAACTTAACCTGATTAAAACTTGTAAACACTCCAAGAAAACCTAGATCTAACTAAGCAAAGCAGATTCAAGCACTTAAACAACAGAAATCAACTTAAAACTACCAGATCTAGCTACTAGGCAGAAAGAAATAGTAAGCAAGCTGAAACACAAAATAAAACCACAATAAACTTCATTGCATTCAAGATTATCACCCAAAAGATGTTCCAACTAAGTAGCTACTGGAATCCAAGTCAAAGGCAAGCAAAAACAAGTACTTAAACTAAGAAATCTTAAAAACAAAGCAAGTAAAAGATTGTTTGGCTCATCGAAAACTGAAACTAGAGGAATTTCTGGAACTACGGCGGCTGGAATGAATCAGGCATGATGCTCCTGGCCGGCAGGTGGCCGGAATCTTCAAGTCAGGCTGCTGGATTTAGATGGAACTAAGAGCTAATGGAGCTATTCTCCTCAAAAGTGATGTAGTAGTGATGATAAGTCCTAAGTGAAGTGGTGTAAAATTTCCCCTTTTCTTTATGTTCAGCTCCTATTTATAGGGTGACTTGCCCTAATTTCTAGGGCTTTCTCTTCATGTGGAATGACAATTTTGCCCTTCTTTAGATAGGTGATTATTTCAAGCAAGTCCTTCCTTCTCGTGTCCAGATCTGTAGCATCCATCCTGACCAGTTTGCATATTTTCTGCTCATACTAACCAGTTTGCACACTTTTCGCAGCTTTTTCACTTGAATTCCTTCTGAACCTTTTCTCCTGATTTAGTACTTCAACCTGCACACTTTAGTAGCTATTTTGCAGATATTATCCAATAAACCACCTTATACTGACCAATAACCAAGGCCGAGAACGAGACTCATCAGTGGCAGACGTTGAGGCGGCGAGCAGGGTGATTGGCAATCTGACTTATCGAGTAGGCAATCCAATAGCTCAGGTGCACCCTCCTTTGCTCCTTCATGCACCACATAAAGTAGAGCTCGGCCAGAGTAAGGATTGCCAATGTATTGGCCTGTCCAAGGAGATTGCAGGCTAGGTAGGCTTGGGCAAGGCCGAGGGCCGGATCAGCAATATGGTCCCCTCTGGACTCAGAAGCTTTAAACTCGGGGGCACGTCCGTTGCACAGGCTTTGCCAGGCTACCTGCTGATCAAAATCTGGCCTCCTCTGAGGAAGGCCAATGTCATGCCCGAACCACTCTCTATTGGCTACCTGGGCCTCGGTATGGAGTCCCATCCTCACTAAGAACTCGTTCAGGCTCATCTTTTGTTTATGCCCGAACACCCGGAAGGAGACACTTCTAGCCTCCAAATTAGTACTTCCGGTAAACCGAAAGGAAGTGAAGAATTCTTTGGCCAGGCTCGTGGGTACGAAGGCATCCTCGATTACCAGCAGCCAGTCAAAACTAATCCCAGTAATGTACTGGGTAAATCTATCCTCAACCCGGATCGTCTCCAGGGCTGGCTGGTGGAGTCTCCTGCCTGCCTTCATCTGCTTTGTAGCTGTCACCCTATGGTGGACCTCCTCGTTCCACTTGGGGTTTTCAAATACCAGCATCTGCCGGAGGAGGTCCGTGGTCAACACCACAGTTTGTTTGGCATATTCGGCAGCAGGGGTTGTTGCAGGTCTTCCTTGTCGCCTGCGGGATGTACGGGCCCACCGGAGTTCTCTTCCCTCTGTGTCGCTGCCCTCAATTCCTTTTTGTGGAGTGGTTGGTTGTTCTGCATCAGTAATAATGATGCCCCGGGATGCGGGGCGGATTTTCTTCGGAGGAGGAGGAACACTTTCCTTTCCCTTCCTCTTTCTTTTACGTTCAGTCCTCTGACGGCTGTCCTTGACAGCCCCTGGCTTTTCAACGGCCTCACTGGCCCCTTAGTTTATCGCCCCAACGGCTCCTTGGTTTCCCGGTGCATCTGGTTCATCCAAAATTGACCGCACTACGCGAGGCCTCTCCACTTGCTTCGCCCCTTGCGTGCTGGCCACCATAGCCCCCACCTCCGCCACCACCCGGTTGACCTCTATTCTGCGCGTCCGGCGGCGCAGGGGCTCATCCTCTCTATCCGGGACCGACTCATCCTCTGCATGTGCAATGAAGTTCCATTCCGCCTCTCTTTGTTGCAGTATTTTGTTGGGAGGAGACGAAAGGTCCTCCGTAGAATCGTCGTCAACATTCACAACCTCGATTGGTTGTATCGGTCCTAGGAGGGTAGGGGGTTAGAGCCTCCGCCACTTGGTGGTATCGGAGTGTCGGGAGTAGCTGTGCCCTCTGCATGTGGTGGCGGCACGGATTCTGCTTCTCCGGTCGGGATGGCGGCGGGTGGGTTGCGCTCCCTCTTCCTCAGAGTCATCCTCACTGTATTGTACTAAGGGAGCGACGAGTGTAGGTTCTATGGTGCGAAGTGGGGCTTGTGTTTGGGTGGTAGATGTAGGGTTTCGGGATATGGAGGCAACGACCTTGTCCTTTGACAGGATCACTCCCATTTGGGCTTTTACAGCGGCGTAAACCGTCGCAACATCCACGTCGGAGGGAAAACTCCGGAGGATTCTTGTCAAGCGCCGTTGAGCTTCTTCGTCCACCTCGGGTAATGGAGTGGCGGCGCTTGTTTGGGGTGGAGCGGTGGTTGGTGTAGGTGGGCTAGGGTTTTCTATATGGGCTTGTGATGAGGTTTTTTGGTTATCACTATCAGCACGGGTACTGGAAGAGGAGGATGAAGTCGAGAGTTGTTTAAGCAACATTGTCACTGGTAATGTGGGTAGGTCTTGGTAGAGAAGATGATGTTCTTGAAAAAGAGATTTTAAAATTGGGGAGAATTCTTGATGAGAGCAAAAGGAATGATATGTAGGCGGCTTGGGTAAAAGTGATATACGAATCTGAAATCTGTTTTTTATAATGAAATCGCGGCTGTTGGGATCTTCTACTGTTGAGATCCTTTCGGCTGTTCAGATCTTTGCACCTCTTCACGTACGGGTGCGCCTTTTCAGAGTGCCAGCTGGTAAAGCTGTTATGATATGTTTCGTCCTTTCAATGCAGCAGTTGGCGCTTCCTGGCACCTCTTAAGTGACTGCACACTCCCTTTCATCACCTGCTCTGATCAACTCCATCACTGTACCACTAATTAAATTCGAATTGTACTGATCAAATAGACAATAATTTTTTATGAAAAACTCCAATAGTTTCGCTTGATCAGTTTCTTTCCTTACTTCCGGCTTTTAATTTTTAATTAAGAAAATAAATTAACATGATAAAAACTATTTACACTATCTACTTAAGAAGTTGACCAGGCTCTCTTAGGGTGTCACTTGATTAAGTCTTTGTCGCTTGATCAAGCAGACTTCCCATAAGTGCCCAGTCAACCCTTTTTACCTGTCTACTGGGGAGAGTTAGGCATGTTAATTATGGAGCCTAATTTATCTCCTACCATGTTTAGGATTTGTTTCCTTGAAGTATTTTTTTCCTTGTGATATATGTTTCCTAGTTTGACTAGAATTAGGGCTCTCTAGTTGCTTATAAATAGAGGTGCTCCCTCATTGTTAAATTATGCTTATTCTGAAATTATATAGTGAAATCCCTGGCTTGGCATCGCCCCCAGACGTAGATACACATTGTATCGAACTGGGTAAACAATTTCTTGTGTTCATTCTCTTTCATATTCGTGATTGCCTGTGGTTATTTCCCAACAACTGGTATCAAGATCCTAGGGTTTAAGAGGCAGAAATCACGATGGGGATCGACGAGAAAATTGCTGTAGAGAAGTTCGACGGATCTGATTTTGGATTTTGGAAGATGCAGATTGAGGATTACCTGTACGATAAAGATCTCTGGAAGCCTTTAAAAACCAAACCCGAAAAGATGGAACAGGAGGAGTGGGAGCTGCTGGACAGAAAAGCGATGAGCGCGATTAGGCTATCGTTGTCCAAGGATGTGGCTTATCACACGACTGCAGCAAAGTCGACAAAGGAGATGATGAAGATCTTGGATGACATGTATCATAAACCATCAACGGCAAACAAGGTACATCTGATTAGACGATTGTTTAATTTTAGAATGCAAGAGGGAAAGCTGGTGCAACAACATCTCAACGAGTTCAACATGATTACTTCGCAACTGAACTCGGTTGATATAAAATTCGATGATGAAATTCGTGCCCTGATTTTTCTATCATCTCTGCCTGAGAGTTGGGCTGGCACAGTGACAGCAGTTACTGCTGCAGAGACAAACCTAACAGTTGACAGAGTAAGAGATCTGATGATTGGTGAGGAAGTTCACCGAAGAGAATCAGAATCTTCTACTTCGGGATCAGCACTGAATACAGAACAGAGAGGCAGATCGAAGGGAAAGCAAAATCGTGGAATATCAAATTCCAGAGGAAGGAGCCAATCCAAGAAGGATTTGGATAAAGTTAAATGCTGGAATTGTGATGAGTTTGAGCATTTTAGAAATCAGTGTGAGGCACCGAAGAAGTATAAGAATAAGGATCAGAAGAACAAGAAGACAGCAAACGCTACCATGTCTGATGACGATGGCGAGGCGTTGGTCTTGAGTGTCAGTAGTCCGATGGAATCGTGGGTATTGGATTCTGGAGCGTCGTTCCACTCCTGCAGCAATGTGGAGATAATGGAAGACTACGTTTCTGGCGATTTTGGGAAGGTACATCTGGCTGATGACGAGCCCTTAGATATTATGGGAAAGGGAAACGTGAAGGTAGTGACGTTCAATGGATCCGTGATAAAACTGAATGGAGTCAGACACATTCCTGGATTGCAGAGAAGTTTGATTTCGATTGGGTAGCTTGATGCAGAAGGGTACACCGTGACGTTTGGCTGCAACAATTGGAAGATTACCAAGGGAGCTATGATAGTAGCTCGAGTTAAGAAGGATGGTACGTTGTATACCACAACTAACTCAAAAGATTGCATTGATATTGCAATTGAGGCAAATAATGCAGATTTGTGGCACTGTCGTCTTGGCCACATGAGCGAGAAAGGGATGAAGATAATGTGCTCAACAGGTTTACTGCTTGGCCTGAAAACTGTTGAAGTTGTCCTGTGCGAGGATTGCGTGTTTGGGAAATAGAAAAGGGTGAGTTTCTCAAGAGGAGGCAGAAAATTGAAGACACAGAAGTTGGAGATGGTCCACACGGATCTATGGGGACCAGCACCTGTGAAGTTCCTAGGAGGCTCTGAATATTATATGACTTTCATCGACGACTCTACTCGAAAGCTATGGGTTTATTTTCTGAAGAGTAAATCCGATGCGTTTGACGCTTTTAGGAAGTGGAAAGCCCTTGTTGAAACTGAAACCGGGCTGAAGGTGAAGTGTCTAAGATCCGATAATGGAGGAGAATATGAACTTGCAAAGTTCAAGGAGTTCTGCGCCGAGAATGGAATCCGCATGGAGAAAACTGTGAAAGGAACTCCACAGCAGAATGGAATCGCAGAGCGCATGAACAGAACGTTGAACGAGCGAGCAAGATGCATGAGATTGAAAAGTGGATTGCCAAAGAATTTTTGGGCAGATGCAGTCAACACAGTTGCATTCCTAATTAATAGAGGTCCATCAGTTCCTTTGGAGTTTCGGATACCCGAGGAGGTTTGGACAGGAAAAGAGGTAAATCTATCTTTCCTACACATCTTTGGTTGTGTTGCTTATGCTCATGTTAGTTCCATTGAGAGAAGCAAGTTGGATGCTAAATCTATTAAGTGTACGTTCATTGGTTATGGAGGCGATGAGTTCGGTTATAGACTCTGGGATGAGCAGAACCGTAAGGTTATTCGCAGTAGAGATGTCATTTTCAATGAACAGGTATTGTACAAGGATAGATTGGAGGCGTCGAGTCCCAGCAATTCTGAGCCACAAGTGGTCGAGCTAGACATCTCAAACTCGAGTGGGAGCAAAGAGAGTCAGAATGTTGAAGAGGTGCTTGAAGAAGAACCAAGCACTCCACCACCGACTATTCCGCTGCCTAAATCGACTAGAGAGCGACATGCACCTGATAGGTACTCGCCCTCTAATTTCTATTTGTTACTTACTGATGGTGGTGAGCCCGAGTGTTATACAGAGGTAGGAGAAGGCCCTGATAAACGAAGGTGGAAAATTGCCTTAGATGATGAGTTTGCCTCTCTTCTCCTGAATGGCACATGGGAGCTTGTGGAACTTCCTAAAGGGAAAAAGGCATTGCATTGCAAGTGGGTCTATCGAATCAAATGTGAAGCTGATGGTAGCAAGCGCTACAAGGCTAGGCTGGTTGTCAAGGGATTTGAGCAACGATACGGTATTGATTATACAGATGTGTTCACTCCTGTTGTGAAACTAACTACTATTCGTTTAGTGTACGAGGCCTGATATTGCACAAGCAGTGGGAGAAGTGAGCCGGTTCATGGGTGATCCGGGCAAGCAACATTGGGAAGCAGTTAAATGGATCCTTCGATACTTGAGAGGTACTACAGAAAGTGTCTTATGTTTCAATGGCAAGAATGTCGAGCTGGCAGGCTATGTGGATGCAAACTTGGCGTCCAATGATCTTGATGAGAGAAGAAGCACAACCGGGTATGTATTTACTTATGGTGGTACTGCTATTTCATGGACTTCTAAGTTGCAGAAGACCGTTGCTTTGTCTACTACGGAGGCTGAATATGTAGCTGCGACAGAGGCAATTAAGGAGATGGTGTGGTTGCAAAGTTTCTTAGATGAACTTGGGAAGGAGAACAAGAGTAGCATACTCTACAGTGATAGTCAGAGTGCTATTTTCTTGGCGAAGAATCCAGCGTTTCATTCTAAGACAAAGCATGTGGAGTTGAAGTATCATTACATCTGTCACCTAGTGGAGATGAAAATCCTGCAACTTGTGAAGATACTTGGAAGTGAGAATCCTGCAGACATGTTTACTAAGCGATGCTAAGCGGATGAAGGGATGAGATCACGAGAAAATGGTTGTTTAGGAGTTGTTAGTCTCCAAGTGGGAGATTGTTAATTATGGAGCCTAATTTATCTCCTACCATGTTTAGGATTTGTTTCCTTGAAGTATTTTTTTCCTTGTGATATATGTTTCCTAGTTTGACTAGAATTAGGGCTCTCTAGTTGCTTATAAATAGAGGTGCTCCCTCATTGTTAAATTATGTTTATTCTGAAATTATATAGTGAAATCCATGGCTTGGCATCGCCCCCAGACGTAGATACACATTGTATTGAACTGGGTAAACAATTTCTTGTGTTCATTCTCTTTCATATTCGTGATTGCCTGTGTTTATTTCCCAACAAGGCATTAGTAGTGGAATGTCGTCCACTACAAATGCCTCCATTCCTTCTCTGTATGGTTTAACCCTATGTCCATTCACCATGAAAGAAAGGGAATCAGGATCGCCTCCTTGGAGTTCGATTGCTCCATTCGCTCGGATGGCGATTATGGTATAAGGACCTATCCACCTAGATCTGAGCTTTCCTGGCATTAATTTCAGTCTGGATTGGAACAGCAAAACTTTCTGGCCTATCTTTAGTTCCTTCTTGCGAAGGTTCTTATCATGCCACATTTTCGTCTTTCTTTGTACCACATAGCAGAGTCATAGGCGTCCAGGTGAAGCTCTTCCAGCTCCTGTAAATGCATTCTCCTCTCTGCAGCTCCAACCTCGGTATTCATATTCATTTCCTTGATCGCCCAGTATGCTTGATGCTCAACCTCCACCGGCAGATGGCACATCTTCCCAAATACCATCCGGTATGGGGACATTCCAATAGGCATTTTGAACGTTGTCCTGTAAGCCCAGAGTGCGTCCTCCAGTCGACGGCTCCAGTCTTTCCTCCCGGGATTGACCGTCTTTTCTAGGATCGCTTTGATTTCTTTATTAGAGATTTCAACCTGGCCATTAGATTGTGGGTGATAAGGTGTGGATAGGCGGTGGTGGACTCCATATTTTCGCATCAGAGCTTCGATAGTTCTGTTGACGAAATGAGTCCCTTGGTCAGAGATAATAGACCGTGGCACTCCATATCGGGTAAATATGTTAGATTTCAAAAACTTCGCTACTTCTCTGGACTCACATGTCCTAGTTTCCTTCGCCTCGATCCATTTGGACACATACTTCACTGCCACCAGTGTGTAGAGATTACCTTCTGATGCGGGAAAGGGTCCCATGAAGTCCATTCCCCATACATCGAATATTTCACAGACAATAATGGGGATCTAAGGCATCTCGTCTCTAGTAGATATTCCTCTAGTAAGTTGACATCGAGGGAACTTCTTGCAGAATTCATAAGCATCTCTATGGATAGATGGCCAATAAAACCCACTATCAAGTATTTTCCTTGCTGACCCCTATAAGCTAGTGTGTGACAGTGGATCATTACGTCTTCCTGCTCCTATTCTGGTATACAGCATCGGATTATTTGATCTGCCCCCATTTTCCATAGGTAAGGATCATCCCAATAGAAGTATCGGGAATCGCTTTTAAGCTTTAACTTCTGTGCTCTTGAAATTTCGTCACTTCTGGGTAACTCCCTCGTTACCAAGTAATTAGCCATGTCCGCGAACCATGGCTCCTTCCTCGTGTTCTGTCCTTTGCTTCCTTGGTTGGCTCGAGCAATTTCTTCCGCTTGGTTGATCCACTAGCGCTCAGGTATGGACTTGATCAAGCAGAGATACTCTTCAGGGAAAGCGTCTGGAATGGCTTCACCATTATCTTCTTGCAGAATTCGACTTAGGTGATCTGCCACCTTGTTCTCACATCCTTTCTTATCCACTGCTTCGCAATCAAACTCCTGTAGAAGGAGTACCCATCTGATCAACCGCGGCTTTGACTCTTTCTTTGCCAAGAGGTATTTGATGGCCGCATGATCTGTATAGACAATCACCTTGGACCCAAGCAGGTAAGGCCTGAACTTCTCAAATGCGATTGGAGGCGGAAAAAATGTTGTAACTTTTTCCTTCGATTTTTTGACCTAATACCGCCCCTACAGCATAGTCACTAGCATCGCACATCACCTCAAAGGGGTGATTCCAGTCGGGAGCGAGTATTATTGGAGAGCTTATCAATCGGTCCTTCAGAAACTGGAATACGGCCTTGCAGGCATCTGAGAATTCAAATTCTACATCGTTCTGGAGAAGTCTTGTTAGAGGCTGGGCTATCTTTGCGAAATCTTTGATGAATCTCCTGTTGAACCCAACGTGCCCTAAGAAAGCTCGGATCTCCTTCTGGTTGGTAGGATATGGGAGTTTTGCAATGACTGCTACCTTTGTTGGGTCGACCTCTATTCCTTTGGTTGATACTACGTGGCCCAGAACTATTCCTTCAGTAACCATAAAATGACATTTCTCGAAGTTCAGAACTAAATCCTTCTGGCGACATCTTTCCAATACCCTGTTCAGGCTATGCAGCCCTTGATCAAAATCATCCCTATAGACAGTGAAATCGTCCATGAAGATCTCAATACAATCTTCCAATATATCCGAGAAAATGCTCATCATACATCTTTGGAAAGTGCCCGGAGCATTGCAGAGGCCAAAGGGCATCCTCCTGTAAGCATAAGTGCCAAAGGGGCAGGTGAACGTCATCTTTTCTTGGTCATCTGGGTTTACAGCGATCTGGAAATAGCCACTATAACCATCCAGGAAACATAATTTCTCCAGCATTTGATCAATGAATGGCAGAGGGAAGTGATCTTTCTTTGTGGCTTGGTTCAGTTTCCTATAGTCTATGCACATTCTCCACCCAGTAACTGGCCTTGTCGGGATTAATTCGTTTTTTTCATTTTTTACCACTTGAATCCCTCATTTCTTAGGCACCATGTGCACTGGGCTGACCCAATTACTGTCGGGAATGGAATAGATAATTCTGATTGAAACCAGCTTGACAATTTCCTTCAGCACCTCTTCCCTCATGTTGGGGTTGAGTTTCCGTTGTTGGTCGCGGTGTGGCTTGGCTCCTTCCTCCAACCGGATGTGATGCATACACAAATCCGGGCTAATTCCCACCAAGTCCATCAGCTTCCAGCCGATAGCCTTCTGATTCCTTCGTAATACTTCCAGTAACTTGTCTTCCTGCCCTTGGGTCAATCGACTGTTTATAATCACGGGCATAGTTTCGCCTTTCTTCTCTCCCAGGAGGACGTACTTTAGATGTGCTGGAAGGGGTTTCAACTCCTTCGCGGGCTTTGGCTCTTCGATGGGCAGAGGGTTTTTTGCAGCTTCATCACCCAGTGGCTTTCCTTGATCAAGCTACTTTGCTAGGCTAGATACTTGAGCTGTCTTACCTGACCCAGTTGGCCTTCGACGTTCGCAAAATTCTGTTATTGCTTCTGCGACGGCTTGTCGTTCATTTCTCCAACCTTATTTTCTCAAACCACTCTTCTACTTCCTTTTCGACCTCTTCATCTACAGCGGAGTCCGTGAATTGCCTATTTAAAAATTCTTCTTCCAAAAATTCCTGCACCAAGGGCTCAGTCACATCCACGGAATACACGTTCTCTCCGTCGGCTGGCCTTTTCATGGCCTCATCGATATTGAATGTATACTGCTCTCCTTTGAAGTCCAGACTGATCGTCCCATTGCGGACATCTATGATATTGCTGGCTGTGGACAAGAATGGTTGTCCCAGTAGGACTCCACTCAACTCTTTTGCTGTGGTTCTGTCATCTTGATTACGAAAAAATCAGCTGGGTATAGAAAGTTATTCACCTTTACATAACATCTTCCAGAATTCCTTCGGGGTGAGTACATGATCTGTCGGCCAACTGTATCATTATATCCGTGTCGACTAGCTTGACCTCTCCCAGCTTCCGATAGATGGAGTGTGGCAGAACATTGATAGATGCCCCCAAGTCGTACATGGCGTGCTCTACCTGAATGTCTCCGATTGAAATTGGGAGTGTGAACATTCCTGGATCAGTTTTCTTGGAGGGGAGGTCGTTTCTCTGGATTACGGCAGACACGTTCTCATCTGTAATTAGTCTCCCTTCCTCATTGACCTTCCCTGCCAGGTAGTCTTTAATGATCTTACTGATCGGGGGGCATTTTTAACGTTGTTAAGAGCGGTACCTTTACATCCACATCCTTGAACGTGCTTGCCACATCAATTGTGGCATCTTTTTTTCTTGTCACCATTCCACGGTACGGATAAGGCTTAACCCTTTCAGTTTCTTCCTTCTGACCTTCTTCTGAGGCCTCTCCTCCCACCTTTTCCTTGCATTTTTCTTCCACTTGACCACCTCTACTGGATTCTCCCTCTTCCTCACGGCTTGGTCCGAAATCCGTTGGTGGAGATATCGCAGGATGGCTGGGGCTTTGGTAGACCTTCCCTGACCGCAGGGATACTTCACTAATATTCTCATGACCAGGCGGTTGCATAATGGCTTCATTTCCCACTCGCCCAGCGATACTGCAACTTGAGAGAGTTGTTTCGTCAACATCTCTAACGCCGCCCGCTGCTCTTTTTGAGCCTCCTGGATTTCCCGCATTGCATCATTTGAATGGTGTGGTACCAATATTTCTACGTGGCTTTCGTTGGGGTGTCTGTTGTATCTTTGATTCGGCGGTCCTCCACTATAGTTGGGCTGCGGGTAGTCAGATTGCCCGTAGTGTTCTTGCTGATATCGCGGCTGGTTGTATTGTCGATTTCCCGGGTGTTGATTTCCCCGTAGGTGTGCTGGGATGTACGTGACCATCTGATTGTTCGGTTGCCTTCCCTGGTTGATAAACTGAGGGCCTTGCTGTTTGTACCCTCAATTTCCTTCCTGTTGTCGGCTTGACCAGTTCGGCTGTCCTCCACTTGACCAGTTTCCTTGAGGTACGTTATGTATCTTGTTTCCTCCAGAGTTTGGTCTATCCTGGATCCGTGCGGGCAAGTTGAGTTTCCCTTCAGAGGGTTGTACTTGCTAGGTTAATAACTGGAGTGGTTGGTTTTGATCAGTCCATCAAAAATTGGGATGGTCCCTCCATGGAGCATCTCTCTGCTTCCCCTGGATCCAGTTTCCATTTGCATTCCAGTGGCCAACGGCATTTACTTGAGCCTGCGGTTCTTCCTCTGGGAAACTCGCGAAAAAATAAGTAGTGATGCTCTATCTGGCAAGGTGGCGGACTGCGGCAATACTGTATCTCCTTCGGTGCAGGTGGTGGCGACGGTCTCCTTTTTATCTACCGCTTACCAGCAGTTATCCTATCATAACCAATCTGCTCCGAATCAAGCCTCCAGCTCCCATAATTAACAAATCGTTGCGGCCATCTGCTGCGGCACTGACTCCTCTCATGGTACTGCCCTCGAAGAAGTTTCGTCGACCGCATAATAGCCTCAATCAACCTTATCCAAAGATATTAATACATAGCTTGGCTAAAAAGAAGTTTTTAGAGAAATCCCCTTTGTGCTGCAGAGAGAATGAGGTCAGTTCTTGCTGTTCCCGATAAAAGATCCGCCAAATAGAGACGACAATAGGTGATTTAGATTCTAGGAGTACGAAGATGAATTTTGATAAAAATCCATTACACTGAGTATATAACAATTTTTTGTTAAAATGCAATTCATCAAAGTAAATACCATTATAAATTCTACAGTACAATCATCTTGTCTAACATAATTCAAAATAAAAAATGAATTCATCAATTTTATATAGTCCATTTAAGATCAAGAGTTTAAAACGATTACATGTATTGTGGAATCATAAATACTCATTTTTCGATAGTTTATGGATTTTTTTTTCTTACAATTTATATCTGTTATTTATTTACTTTGTCCATGAAAATGTGAATTGAAATATTAGGTGCATCAGTAGAATTGTTTATACGCCATTCTAATGAATGACTGAAAGGTGCATGACTCTATCAGGACCAACTATTTTTATCTTTCATAGATTAACTCAAACTGTATAGTTAGAAAAGTGATACATAGACATACATACCACCTCCGTCCCACAATAAGAGTCACAATTTGCCATTTCGGTCTGTGCCACAATAAGAGTCATATTTCATTTTTGCCATAAATGATAAGTAGGTCTCAAATTATACTAACTCACTTCACTAACATTTTATATTATTATGTTTCTATTTTTAGATTGATGTTACCATAATTTTTATTTCTTTTATATTCTAATGATGGAGTATAATATTTTTTCAATAGTATAGTTATATTTTTAGAGATATATTATTACTTTTGTGATTATAATTCTTGGTCATTAATCATGTTTTGAGCTTTGATTATGTTATTGCTTCTTGAATTTGATGGCATTAGATATAGTATATTATTACTTTTGTGAATAATGAAGATAGAATAAAGTTGTAACGCCCCGTCAATTGTGACAAATACGAGAGAGAGAAAAGTAGAAGATTTTAGTATTCTCAATTTTAGGAAACATGTCGTTTATAATACGAAAATCGAAAAAGAAAAATGATTCATTTTATTGGCATAGAGGAAGTAGTAAATTATGATTGTCAACTTCCACCGGAGAGCTTTATTCTCCACTATAAATCACCAAAGATGTTCATTCTCCACTATATTCTCCATCCGTCCCATAGAAATAGACTATTTGAGATCGACACAGATTTTAATGTGCAATTCATAAAGTAAGAGAGAAGGAGAAAAATTAGTTTAAATTGTGTAGTGGGTTGTGGGACCCATAAATAATAAATTAAATGAGAAAGAGAAAAACGTTACCATAAATGGATATGGACTATTTCTACGGGACGGACAAAAAATAAAATATGGCCTATTTATATGGGACGGAGGGAGTTAATTTAATTATGTATGTCAACTTCCACCGAAGGTGTTCGTTCTACGCTATAAATTATACTCCCTTAATCTTATAATAGATTCAATGCTTTTCTCTTTAGTTTTTCTACAAATAATGTCACATTTCCTTTTGTGTAAGAAGTTCTCTACACATTAATAAAAATATACTTCCAATATTGCATATATGCTTATGAAAATAGATGTTTAATTGGTGAGAATGCAAAATATCTATGACAATTCATAACAATTAGACTATCGAGTTTCAATTTTGCATACGAGTAAAAGAGTTGGGAAAAATGATATACTATCAAAGATAATTTAAAGACATACAAATTCATCAATAAGAAGTACATTCGTGAATACAATGAGTATGATAGTGCATATATTTATTCCAAAATACCTAATTTTCTCCACGAATTTAGAATATAGTTTGTATTATTCTGCACTCATTTTAAAAAATAATAGTACTTCATCCGTCCCATAAAAATATGTGCACTTTCCATTCCATTTTCGTCCGTCCCATAAAAATATGTGCATTCCATTTTTGGAAAGTTATATCAATTTAATAATGTAGGTCCCACTATCCACTAACTCTACTTTAACTGTCATTCTCTTCCACTCTCTTACTTTACCATACCATTATCATCTTCTCTTTTACTTTACCAATTTTGTCTTAATTCTCGTGTCATACTCATTGCTCATATTTTTATGGGACGGGGGGAGTAATAAATTGTTAAAGTGGATAAAAAGTAAAGTAAGAGAGATAATAATATAGAGAAGACTCTTATGTTTTTTCCAATTTATTTTTCTCCTCATTCTTTATACTCCATTTATTATCATTTTTAGTCCAAAATTAGTACAGAAAATGAAATGACTTTACTACTGTGGAAAAAAAAGATTACTTAACTAGAAACCAAAATACAAAATTTATAGACATTTTATAAATTTCATCTTTTTATTGCATATCTTTGATAAGTTTGTAAATATCATTTGACTTTCATTGTTATCTATTGTACTCCCTTCGTCCCATTAAATATGAATGAGATTTTATGTAGTGTTGTTTTGTATGTTATTGAAGGAGAGTACTGTAAGATAGATGAAAAAGTAGAGATGATGTTATTTCCATTTTAGAATACGTTTCATTTTTATTGTGACAATCCAAAAAATGAAAACATTTCATTTCTAATGGGACAGAGAGAGCATATTATAGCTCGCGCTAGTATATTATTATAATATTAGTAATACATGGGCTATTAACACTTAATATAATGAAACTTTCTAAAAGTTTATTTTTTATATAAACTTTAAACTTGACATATAATATCAAAAATTTATATAGTTGTTGTATTTTATCACTTATAATATCTGACTATATTTTTCCAAAATTCGAAAAAGGAAAATTGTGTGTGTGAGCTTGACATCTTCATCTTTATACTCCCTAATTGTAATTGATTCTCCAAAATACAAAGATTTACGTTTTTCCATAATTTTTTGGATTGCCCATCACCAATTTTATACAAATGTAAAACTTTATATTTTAGAGAATCAATTAAAATAGGAGATTATCTTATTATCCCTTTGAATATGATCAACTTTCCTTTTTGGTTTATCCCAATCAAGATGACTCATTACTTAAAATCAAAATATTTTTATCTCTATTTTATTTTCTCTCTCTTACTTTACCCTCTCCTCTTAACACACGAAATATAACTGCATAAAATCCCGTACACGGATGAATATCTCACACTCACACACAATTTTTGCTTTTTCGATAAAGATAAAACTTTATATATACTTAATACTCCCTCCGTCCCCAAAGATATGCACTTTGAGGACGACACGGGTTTTAATGTAAAATTGGTAAAGTAAGAGAGATGTAGAGAGAAAAACTAAATAAAGTATTGTTAGTGGAGAATGAGTCACACCTTATTAGATAGAATAGACTTTCCAAAATTAGAAAGTGCATATTCATGTGGGACGGGCTAAAAAGGAAAGAGTGCATATTCTTGTGGGACGGAGGGATTAATGACTCTGTCTCTACTCTCACTCTGACATACTTTCTCTCTCACAAACGAAAATGATGGGATCAGATGTCTATGTTCATTGGAGCAGCTACAATGTCGATTTTAATTGTGATTTGTATTCTCTTGGAGGCAGACTTGTGCATAGGGCTGGGTCGATACGATATATTGTACCGTTATCATATAAAAAATATTGATATGAAAGAATTTCATATCGTTACCGTATCGAAAGTTTCGGTATAACGAAATTTCGGTATGAATATTATCTATACCGTTACCGTATCGAAAAGTTCGGTATAACGAAAATTCAATATTTTTCGGTATGATACGATCGATATACTTTTTTCGGTATATTTACCCAACCCTACCATGCCAATTTATATTGGTTAGTACTATTTTGTACTCCATGATTTTGGAACCTTTGTATGGAGATTTTCTTGGATAACTATTATTTCTTATGTCTTTAAATAGGAGTCTCGTGTTTCTATTTTAGTCCATCTGCGAATAAAATTCTCGTTTCATATTTTACTCACATTTTATTAAAACTAATATATACAAGTGAGACCCATAATTCACTAAATTTTTTCCGATGTAATATTTCATAATTAAATGTAGAGCTCTAATGAGTTGAGTGGGATTTTCATTTCTCGTATTAAACCCAAACTTAAATTGTATAATATTCTCTAAGAGCTTCTCCAACAAGGAAAGGTAAATAAAAGAGGAATATCATCTATTTACTGGGGTTTGGCGCCCCTTGCACAACTTGTACAAAATAAATAAATCAGAGATATGATCTATTTGACAGATTATGAAATTAATCTATTCTCATGTTAACACAGAATTACATCCTAGAACGCAAATAACTATGATAATAAAGTATAAATCCTAAAACATGAATTCTACGGTTTAGAAATACCGAATTGATTCTCTAAAGAATTATCGATTGCTCGCGCGTTCTCCACGTTATGATCTTCAATACTAGACCACAAACATTCAGACTGGTTCACGAATTGTATTTCGATATCAGGGTGGGCTGATCTTATTAGAATACTAAGACTCGAATAAAGAAGACAGAACTCCCACACAAAGTAGGAGAAAAATTTCGACTCCTTCTCAGAGAGAGGGGACAAAATTTCTGTAGAGAAAATAATGATTTTGTCTCTCATTTATTCTCATATTTATATTAAGTTACATATTGTGCCAAGTCAGGGATCTATGGAGATTTGGATGCAGGTCACACCCAATTAGCGTTTATCTAATTAAATTGAACCCCAATTTAATATAAGCTTGAATTGGAATATTATTATCAGCCACTACAATAATAATATTGATTTACCCATCCAAATTCAAAATTACAAGTAATTCAGGTTTCATCTTTAATACGTTATTTTCGGCGCTTAAGATATAAAATGTCCATTAATTAGTTAAAGTCTGCTACTGACTCAATTAAATAATATCTTCTTTATTTCAAGAGTGGACTCAACAAGAAAACGTTTATTTATTATTCATGGAATAATTAAATTCCAATTGGCCAATTTTCCGAATAATAAAACCTTGTTTCGAGCTCCTCTTGAGGATATTATCAAACTAGACTCACCTAGCGCACGATTCATTGCAATAACAATACTAGCACCTCTAGATATTGATCACCACTACCCAACATATCAGGATTCTTGGGTTGCGAAAAACTCGCACCATTTGATAAGTCAAAGTAGTACATAACCAATATTGTATGCTCAATGTTATGTCAACAATGATTAAGAAACAACAATCACCGAGACCTCGTGTTTCAGTAAATAGCAAAAAAGACTTATCTCACTGTTAGACCCGTTCAATGCTATACCACACCAATGTCATCTTATTTCAGTAAGGCTTAGAAATATGCGAACTGACATTGCAACCTTTCATGATAGTTAGCCAAAGCCTATCTACGTTGTTAAATTCTTATTTCTCTTTTGCAAAGCATTGCATAGAACCTACTGTAGTTACCTTAAAGTGGATGACGCCCACAACCAGTCTACTAAGAAAAAGACTTAGGCTTTGTTTGCTTCTTATACATTTATATGTTTGAAAAACATCTTATAAATGCACAAGCAAACACAATGTAATAATAATACTGATTCTATTCGTGCGAAACTTCTTGAATAATATTGAATCGGGTTAAAAGTGGATTATAGAGTTTTTGTATACAAGCAAGATTCTATTTGTGCTTGAAATATGTTTTTCAGTATACCAAACCTAACACTATGTACCTTCTCAAAAAGTGAAATATACCCTTTCAAAAAGTAACACATTCCAAAGGAAAAAGGTATATAAAAAAGTAAATGAACTAATAACATGTCAGAAGTAGTGAAATGTGGCTTAGATTGCACACACAACTTCACAGGGCCAAAGACCTCCACTATCTTCACCAACAAGTCACTAGGGAGCACTGTGAGGCCAATCAAACCCCAAACCCTGGGGATCCACCGATTGCTACTTCACACAAACCTCTACAACACGAAGCTGATGAATCACCCCACAAACACAACCCGACACTCATGAAGTCACGAATCTCACAGATCTCAATGAATCACCGGTAGATCTTTCTCCTTGGAACAGATCTGAACTTAACCGTTCAATCTTTGACCAAACCAACCGATCAACACAGGAGTTGACGGATCCTTACTCAGAACTCACAAAGAGAAGAAAAGGAGAGACCAGAGAACATCATCGGCGAAGATCAGAGAAAAGAAAGAGAGTTCGAGAGAGTTCGAGAGAGAAGGCGGAGAGAATCATTGAATAAAGAAAGAGTATAGTGTTGAATGAATAGAAGAGTGAGTAAGTCATATGATTTATCTCAGTGAAGAAACACACTCACATATCCAACGGCTACAGCTCACGATCCTCGTGGAGTTGATCTCCCCAGTTAAGTAACGGGCCACAACTTAGTTGGGCCATTATAAATAGATTCGGGCTACTTAATTAATTCAGCCCAGTAAATTAATATTTAGGCCCAATCCCCAATTTGAGTCCATTATTCTCACAAAAATATTCAATTATAAAAAATAAAATAAAAACTGAAGTGCTTCGTGACAATAATAATTAAGAAAGTTGACTCAAAAATAAGTTTGGATTACGAGTTTATCGTAAAATACTATTAAATGAGTAGAAACGAGAAGAACATGAAGTGCATCCGCTTAAGAAGAGTCTTTATAGTCCATAAAAGTACGTACTAGTAGACATCAATAACTACTAGTACAAAATAAAGTAAGTAATAGACAATACCATAAAATGTATCCACCATTTATGAACACACTTGACATTTTAAATTTATGAATACACTTGACATTTTAAAACATTTTAAATTTGATAGATTATCACCTAGTAGTACTTATTTCAATTATCAACCATTTAAACACTTTTACTTCTAGTATTATGAATAAATATTAATACTACTATTATTGTGATATATATTTTGTATAAAGACTATCTTATCATCTATTTTAGGATATAAATTACATAAAAATTTAACTTTTATTAGTATATTTTTCGTATACCTGGAATCCATTTGATTAGTAACTCCAAAACGTTGATAAAAAATCAAATCTCATCTTCTTCATTCGAATTTTAATTGTTTATATTAATGCAATGTTACTGGGCTTAGGTAACGTTTTTGACAGTACGTATAAACAATTTGTAATAAGATCATAACACAATAATTTTCTAATTGTCTAGACCAAAATAGCAAAAATGAACAATATTTCACGAACAGAGGAAATATGTATATTTTTTTAACAATAAAATTTTTTAGTAAAGCCCCTACTAAAATTTATTTTTGCGCCCGCCTTAATTTGTTTGAAATTTTGCATGAATAGCTCAAATGTTTGCTTAATTTATCATCTATACCTCTGTAACTGAAATTTCTTTTTTCAGATAATCGATAGATTTGCATCATGGGAAAAAATGAGTTGCCACCGAACATCCTTCGTCGGAGAGCGATAATCGACTCCACAACATAAGTTGTCGTTATGTAAAATTGATTTTTTTTAATTACACAGTTAAGACGATCCTTTGGAAAATCTGTAAGTCAATAATGGGAGACTGAATCAATATTCTCCAACCGTGAAAAATAATGAAACCATTGCAATACAATCATAAAAATAGGTACTTACCATTTATCACACATACAAAACCCGCTATTTTGGGATTTAACATAACCGTTCCAAATATGACTTCCACTAATACCCTTTTCGAATTGTAAAATGATTTTTAAATCTGCAGATGTGGCATAATATCACGCGCACATCTCCAAAATCAGATGGCCAGATTTGGTAGGAGGATATTGTGAATTCAAAATGTGGTACTTTCTCCGTCCCTGAAATTTTGTCACATTTTTCTATTTTCATCCGTCCAACAAAATTTATCACATTTCACTTTTTACCATTTTTAGTAATGGACCCCACGTTCCACTAAGTTATTCTCACACATTTTATTATAAAACTAATACTTTAAAAGTAGAACCTACATCCCACCAACTTTTTCAACTGAATTTCCATTACATTTCTTAAAACTCGTGCCCAATCAAACTATGACAAAATTTGGGGGACGGAGGGAGTACGCATCCTAATATATTAAAACAAAAACTAACACTACAACGGTTTAATAAAATAGAATATAGGAATCTTAATAAGGTGTTTTGACAAAAAAACCATCTATAGGCGCCTAAGAGAAACCGAAGCCTTCAAACCATTTTTAACAGTAAGAAAAGCAAAAACACTTGGGCTAACACTCTGCCTCTCCGAAACCTCAACATCAAAGTTACGCAAAACGGTGGCCGCAACCGCTTTCATCCGATTGAACGCCATCTCCCGGCCCGGACAAGCCCACGTGCCCGACCTGAACGCATGAATATTATGCGACGCAACATGCCTCACACCATGTAACCATGGGCGGACCCAAAGTTTAAGGGGGAGGGGCTTAAGCCCTCAATGAAAAAAAAATTTAAACTTTTTCTATTAATTTTTTTTTTTGAAATTTAGTCAAGTTTAGTGTAAGTTATAGTGTAAAAACCCTACAAATTATCTAAATTTTCAAAAATATACATCAAAATAAAATTTAGAAATCTCAGCCCCTATGGATGATTATTTCCGCGTCCGCCCCTGCATGTAACGCCCCACTTTTTGAACCCTAATTTTCGAACCCTATAGTACTTGCATTTAATGCTTTTAATGTTGCAATACTTTTCGTGACCTAATTTAATTGTCCAGTGGAATTATTGTTGGATACTTTTCGTGACCTAATTTTGAGTTGGAATTTTGACTGGGTCAACTTTGTTGAATATGTGACGTGGCTGTTTTTGAATAATTGATGTGGGGTGAATTTAATTGTTTTTGAATAAATGAAAATTTGTTATTAGAGCTAGAAATTGTGAAGTACATCACAATGCGAATTTAAATAATTCCTTTCCGTGAGGAATATTTATTGGACTCGATTCCGTGTTGGATCCGATAAATTGAATAAATAATATAAAAATTTAGTCCGTGATAATTAAATTGTGGGCGGCACAATTTAATTAAAATACAAAGGACCGTGAATTAAACAAATCAAATTAAATCCTCTTCCTGTTGACTTGGTCACCAAGTCGATAATTCAATTTAATTAAAGATTCTCAGAGATTTTCCTCCTCCGTGAAGAGGTATTCCTCCTCCGTGATCTGCAAATAATTTAAAAAAAAGGAAGAATTCGAAAACCTCCCTCAACCCACGTTAAAAACCGTTTCTCCTTTCCCCTAAATCTCTTCCTTGATTATAATTTAGGAAAGAAGAAAATAATTAAGTAAAAATTTAGCAAAGGATTTCTCATCCTCCATGTTCACGTTTCTTCCTCTCCTCCCATCATCTGCAAATCCTTTTCCAAAATTAAACCAGCAATCAGCCTTTAATTCCAATTAATTGAGAATCAATTACCACAAATTCTCTTATAAATCTTAGTCTTTCTACCCTAATCTACCACGCTGCTTCCACAATTCCTTCCCAAATCAAGTTCCACTCCTGCAAGAATTCACAAGAACAAGGCTGCCTTTCTTCCTATTCCAGTCGGAACAGATTCATGAAACCGAGAGCTAAAGAGAGGGAGTTTCTGTTTGTTCTCTCACAATCTGCCAAATCTAAGGTATATACCTCTCACACCAACACCAAATTCAAATCGTTTTTACAAGCATCCATGTTCACTGCACTACTGTTACCATAAGGAAACGACGGCACGAGAAGAGCGTTGAGACAGTGGCTGCTCGGGGAGACGACGGCACGAGAAGAGCGTGTCTGGTCATTTGGGGATTTTGTATCTTTCGAGAAAGGAGAGAGAGACAGAGGAGAGGGGAAAGAGAGCAGTGAATAAGGAAACTCTGTTTTGTTCAACAAATGAATTTTGGCCGGTGTTGGACTAAGAATTTCAGTAGAGAGAGAGAGCCGACGTTTAATTTTGGGAATGGAGTACTTTTTCTTTTGTTTATTTCCTCATGCTTTTTAGAGAGTATATTAAATTGGTATGTGATTTTGGAAAAGGGAGTACTTGATTTTGTGTTTGATTTGAAGGGGAATGGAGTTTAGTACACGTAATTAAATAGTAGTAGTATGGATTTATTTTTTTTATTTTATTTATTTTAGCTATTGGTGTTAAGGGCGTGGTAGGTGCAATGTATGAGTGATTTGAAAATGGAGCTTTTCTCTTCCTTTTGAGTTGGATTGTCCTATTCTTTTATTATCTGGGCTACTTTAAAAATTATTATCTGAGGCTACAGTGGAGTTATTTAAATCTTCAGGAACCGAGTATCTCTTCGTTGAATTGTTGGGGACGTGAGTGGCCGACCGGCATCTCCGCGACACCTTGGACGGCCAAATTAATCGAAATACCCAAGTTTTTAATTGGAAAATCTTGTAATCCTATCAATAATAATAATTGAAGCCTAGGGATGCATGCATCTTAATTGTTGTATGATTTCTTGTGTTGATTTATGTGTTATGTAAATTCTAAAGGCGATACCTCGCAAGAGAATCGTGATCGCAAGAGAAAGAAAGTAATTTCGGATTAAGCACTCGAGGTGGGCTTTCATTTAAATAAGGACGATGTCCTAAATATTTTATCGATGGGAATGAGATTGTGTTTATCATGCCTTATTTGATTTTTAACGTGCCTATCTTATATGTCTTTATGCCATTATTATCTAAATCGAATTCGGGTCCTCGTAGGGCCGCAAACCCTACTTGGACTAGTGTACACCTATGGTAGACCGTGTGCTAGCGTACGGGCTGGCCGGTCTAGTGACTTGGTTTGTGGCCACATTCCAAGTCATGTATGAGCAGAACAGGTAAACGTCTATGGGAAAATGAATGATCAGTCGACTTTTACAATGGGAATTGATTTTGAGTGCCTCGGGCCTTTCTAAAGCTAAACCCCGATGGTTACTTATGTATGGCATGATAAATGATATTTTTATTAAAAATGTTTTCGGCAAGAGCCCACTGAGTATATTTTATAGTACTCAGCCCTGCACGTGTTTTCCCTATGTGCAGGTTGAGCGGCTACGAGCAATTGGTGGTGTTGAGCAATTTAAAATTGAAGCATGGTTTGGTTAGATGTGAACTATGAGTGTCGTTGTGTCTCCACACATGACGTCACTCTTTCTCTTGAACGCTTCCGCTGAGACATTGTTTTTTTACTCATCAATCTTTTAGCTTTGAACCTAATTATTTGGATAATGTCAACCTCTTGGCCCCTTTTCATTAAATATTAATTATTGGTCAAACTCTATATTGAAACCCTAGTTTCCTTCGTCTGGTTATTAAGTTCTTTTAATCACGATTACCCGTATTTATTAACCCTAAAGGGCGGTCGTGACAGTGTGGTATCAGAGCCTCAGTTTCTTTCCGCTCTGGACCCAAGAGTCTTTTTGAGTCAAAGTCTACCCTTGTATTGATAGACTAAATTTTTAATGTCGAAGGCTTAACACCACAACTCGCCACGCCCAACCACAAAAGAAGAGGTAAGAATATTTTGGCAACTTTTAAAATGAATTACTGAAATCTTTTTTGAAATTCGATGGAAAAATGGTTCCTTGTGAAAATGACAATTTTGGGCCTATTGGAAATTTAAAGTAAATGCTATGGTTTTTGGAAAATGTTGTGGTCATACGAGACGCGATACACTATTGGAGTATGTGATTGAAGGTGTTTAATGTGTTGGATATTGAAGTGTGAATATGAATCGCATGCTTGAGGCGAAGACTTGTTATTACATGTTTGAACTGCGAATTCAACTTGAAGGACATACATATTGATTACTTGAGAGGAAATTTATTTTTTATGCCTATGTGGTCGAAATTACATGATTACGAAACTGTGAATACAAAGCATGATGAGTGCATAGTTGCAATTTTGTGATTGTGATACAGATATCCACGAACTGTATGATTTATTAAATGTGATTCCATGGACGATGGATTGACTGAATTACTATTTTAAATATTAATATACGCCGGATGAAATGCTATGGAATGCCAAATGGTTTATATGGATAAACATGTTTGACTCCAAAATATATAAATGACGTTTTATGTGATGATAATTCATTATTGATGAAGTACAAGGTACCGTATAGAATCATTGTGAAAGTGAAATGTGGAATTTTGAACTTTGTTGCAAACGTTGAACCCATATGAAGTTTGAATTAAACAACGATCGAATATGTGTTGAAGTATGAGACTATAAACTATGTCTGGAAAACATAGAGTGCCTAAGAAGTATGCTAGGCTGAACGTGCTTGAACATAGTTGTAACTTGATGACTACAATATCACTTTCCTGAGTGATGGGACAAACGAAAACATATACTTCGAACTAGACGGATTATTGTAATTGTCTATTGTCTTTCCTGGATGATAAGAACAAAACGAAAGGAAGTTTCTAACGAGATCAAGACAAGAAGAAATGTTAGGTGATGTATCCTACAACGACGAGAATTTTTTCCTGTGATCAAATAAAGTGAATGCAATCGTGCATAACATGTTAATGCGACGACGCGTTACAAACATGGCAACACTTATGACATGTTAAGGCCAGGAGGGTTATTACCATGTTTTAATGAGAATGACTGCTACGGCGTGCCAAAAACAATATGAAGATGTGACCTTCAATGACAGTTAATTGCTGTAACGACACTAAGAATCTTGACTTAGAATCTAGAGTTTTCGAGAACGCTTCTATTATCTTCGGGAAACGACGGAGTGCCACCTTTGTAGCTAGAATGGATGAATTTAATTGACAGTACTTATTTGGATTCTCAGAAATTTCTTTCTATGAAGCTCCTTGACAATGGTATTCTTTTCATGCATTTAAAACTTTTGATTGACCCGCAATTTGCAAGTGATGCATCACTGTCTACTTTTAATGAAAGTAGTGACTCATTCTTGTTCCTCTTTAGTCATTTTCGGAGGCATTCTAAATCAAGGGCAATTTCAATAGTGCTCCTCATGTTGAAACTCGTTCTGATCCAAGTAAGACTGTTAAATAGATTTCTAAATTCTTGATACAAGACTCTCAAGAAAGACAATGGCTCGATCTCTGCAAACACATATGAGGAATAAGTTTCAAGAGACACATACAAAAAGATGATACACCAACAACACGAGGAGTCGCATATTTTTGCATCTATGCTTAGTTGTAGCAAGCGACCGAAGAATCAAACGTTATGTCATACCTAGATATTAGGTCTTGAGAAATAGAAAGTTGAGAGAAGCCGTGTACACCAAATTATCACGTTTTGCGGCTCAAAATTTATGTAAGTGGTTTGATCAAGGGATATACGGATAACAACAGAAAGTTGTGAGTCAGTGTATTTAAGATCGTCGCATAAGATCATCACTATACGATAGTATTTGAATGAAAGTACGAGCACCCTGATAGATTATGATATATGAACGAAGATCGTAGTCGAGAGGAAATCGTCCAGCAAGTGGCGAAATTGAATCAACTAAAATGAGAAATAATCGAAAGGAGAAACGCGTGCAAGCATCATCACCATCACCTCCTCCACCTAAGCCATAATGGCATAACGAATAGTTTTTGCTAAAGTAAAATCCTCCTATCTTCGATGGGATAGGAGAGCCAGCAATGGCCGAGACTTAGATACGCGCATTGGAGAGCATCTTCGAATTCTTCAAGTGCACTGAGGAAGAGCGTTTGATTTGTGTAACCTACCACTCACGGATTCGGCTGACTTTTGGTGGGACAAGCAAAGGACCATGACCACTGAGCAAGTGGATACAATGACATGGGAGGACATTAATGCAGAGATATACAACAAGTATATCCCAAAAAGTTACCGAAAGGCGAAGACGGCCGAGTTTTACAATCTCAAACAAGGGCGCATGTCAGTGACAGAATATGGCCTCACACTTACGACATGGCTCGGCATGCAACCGAACAAGGGATACCGATAAGAAGATAGCTGAGAAATTCCGTCCGGGACTAAGGCATGAGATAAAGATAGCATTGGCTAACCTTGGGAGACTTGCATACGCCGAATCGTTGACCCGCGTACTAGACGTGGAGAAAGCTATGCCCAAGGAGAGGGAGATGTGAAACACTACACTGGCACTACCTCCACCACATTATTCTCGAGAGAAGAGAAAGTGGGATGAAAAATAAGGCTCCCTATGAAAATAAGGGATACCAGCCCACCCAAAACCGACCACAGTATGGGGACAAACAAAATTTCTCTAACCAGAGGGGTGACTTCCGACCCAGACCACCACAATGCAATGTGTGCTCCAGGTACCATTTTGGAGAGTGTAGAATGCAGAACACTACGAAGTGCTTTAACTGTGGGGGAAATGGCCACTTCTCTAGAGAGTGTCCGAGCAAGAATGTGGGCATGGGGTCAAGGCAGAACAATCAAGGATTCCGTCAGCAGTCGAGGGTACCACCGGCTGAACTAAGGATGAATCGTGATCAATCTCCGCGACAACAACAACCTTACCGCCCAAGACTTCCCTCCCAGGCTAGAGCATATGCGCTGAGTTCTAGACAAACCAAGACTGAACAAGGGAGTCACGAGAGCGGAAATTTGGCAGTGTGTGGACATATTAAGTTGCCTGCTAATACATTTGAACATAAGATGATGGTGACCTCACCAGTGGGAGGAGTAATAGAGATTTCTCAAACATGCTCGAATGTAGAAATTTTATAGGAGAACTTAAGCTAGTAGCGCGCAACTTACAAGTCATGGCAATGGGGGACATCGATATAATCATGGGAATGGATTGGTTAACTGCAAATTTTGCTACTATTCGTTGTAAGGAGAGACAATTATCTCTGCAAGCCCCGGGGGAGGTACCCACCATATACCATGGAATCTCGATGAACCGGTGAACATCTATCATCTCCGCGCTTCAAGCTAGTACGATGGTGAGAAAGGGGCGTCCCGCCTATCTTGTCTATCTACAAGGAGAGGAGGTAGGAGAAAGGAAAGTGGAAGATGTTGCCGTTGTACGAGAATTTCCAGACGTTTTCCCTGAAACTTTGCCTGGACCACTGCCAGATCGACAACTGGAGTTCACAATCGACCTAGAGCCAGGGTCGGTGCCTGTGTCCAAGGCACCATACCGAATGACGCCTAAAGAGTTAGAAGAACTCAAGATACAACTTCAGGAGCTTATGGACCTGGGTTTCTTTAGGCCCAGTGTCTCACCGTGGGGCGCTCCTGTGCTATTTGTCAAGAAGAAAGATGGGTCGATGAGGATGTGTATCGACTATAGAGAGTTGAACAAAATGACCCTAAAAAACAAATATCCACTGCCAAGGATAGAGGACCTATTCGACCAACTCCGAGGAGCCGGCGTGTTTTCAAAGATGGACTTAAGTTCTGGATACCACCAATTGAGGGTCCGAAGGGAAGACATACCGAAGACCGCATTCCGCACAAGATATGGTCACTATGAGTTTGTGGTAATGCCGTTCGGATTAACAAATGCACCCGCAGTATTCATGGATCTGATGAACCGAGTATTCCACCCATACTTGGATAAATTTGTCTTGATCTTCATAGATGACGTACTCGTCTACTCGAAGAATGAGAAAGAGCACGAGGAACATCTATGAATCACCTTGGTAGACGTCACCACGGTTCGGGAACCGGCGGTTCACGGTTCGGAACTGCCGATTCCAGTTCGAGAAATATTGGAACCTGAACCGGCCCGGCCAAGGTTCGGCGGTTCCGGTTCGTGAACCGTGAACCGCCGGTTCGCGTGAACCGCGAAACCGTCGGTGCAAATCCGGTTCCTGGCCGGTTCGGCGGTTCGTTTAATTTTTTTTTTTAAATTTGTAATTCAAGTAAAAAATGTAAATATATTTGCATAAATAAAATTAGAATAAAGCGATGTACAAATGCAATTTTATTGATACAAATTACAACTTCAAAATTACAAATTACAACTTTAAAATTACAAATTACAACTTAAAATTTACAAATTACAACGTAAAAATTAGAAATTACAACTTCAAAATTATAAATTACAAAAGACTTAAAGTCTTGATTACAATTTACAAAATTACATATTCGAAACAAAGGGGAGAAAAAAGAAATAAAGGAAAAGGACTTGAGCTCAACTTAAATTTAAACTTAAATTTAAAATTTAAGTTGAGACGCCTACGTATCCTCAATGCTCAATTGCATTTTGGAATCAAAGTCCACGTAGTTCTCTTACCTTGCTTACCTATTTGGCTTGATCGGAAGAATTGGCGCCTACTCTTCTTCGTCGGGGAAGTAGTCTTGGGCGGGTTGTACTACTTGATTGTCCCAATCCGGTTCTTGGTCTCTAATTTCGGCGGAGCACCAATCATCAAGTAACATGGTGGCTTCCATGTTTTGCCCGGTGAGTCTACTTCTTCGGTCGTCCAAGACGTTGCCTCCAACACTAAAGGCGGACTCGACGGCGACAGTGGAAGCCGGAACCGAAAAGATCTCCTTGGCCATTGATGCAAGGATGGGAAAATCTTTCTCGTGTGATCCCCACCAATCTAGGACGTCGATTTGTTGGGGAACGGGACCTTCTTCTTTCTCATTGAATGAAAAGTGTGAGTCAAAATATAAGTCTAACTCACTTGTCGAATTTGCCGTCCTTCCTCCGCTGCTGAAGCCGTATAGGTCCGCCAATTGGGATTGGGCGTCGGGGTCATCAACTTGGAAGAAGCCAAAGTTATGTGTTTGACGGGGGGTCTAGGTCTCACTTGGTGGGTACGGTTGTACTTGGCTTCGTAATCATGAAAGAGAGCCCGCAAGTCGAACTCAAAACTTCTTTGGAGGCTTGGGAGGTGGGGGATGTTTATTTGGAATGTTTGGGCTAGGTTTATGTAGTTGTCGTCGTCCTTGTCAGTTTGCAAAGCACGGAGTGGTTCAAGATCAATAGAAGCCAAATTGTTGTAATAAAATTCTAAAATTTTGAAAGTACCAACTAGTTTCCACTTTGGATCCAAAACTTTGGCAAGCAAAAAAACCGTGGGGATCTCGTTGAAATACTTCAGCCATTTTTCAACCATATAATACAAAACACACATTAACTCAAGATTGTTTGTGGAATTTTTCATTGCAGTTTTAAAACCAAGTGATATGATCATGCAATGTTCTAAAACACGAACGGATGTGCAATAATACACACCCGATAACTCAACAGTGGCATTTCGAAAACCTTTGAATAATTTAAATAAGCTCATGCTTTGATCCCAACAAGAAGATGTTAGATATAAATCATCAACAGGGTAAGTTCTATAAAAATCAACTAAATATTCTATATGCTCCAATGTAGAATGTAACATATCATATGTAGAGTTCCATCTAGTAGACACGTCTAAAGTAAAAGTTGTGTACCTTATTTTCTTCGTGTGGCAATACTTCTTCCACGCCTTGCCAATTTGAGGCTTACAGTGGATCAAAGATACAGCTGTAGTAATAGGTTGAATATGTCTTTGCCATAAAGACAAAGCATCTTGTACACATAAGTTTAAAATATGACAAATACATCGTTGGTGAAAATACTTACCACTTATCGCCGGGGAGCAAGCCGCAATTAAATCGGATATACTTGCGGTGTTAGCGGTTGCGTTATCAAAACCAACCGAAAATATCTTGTTGCATAACTCATACTCATTCAAAACTTGAATAATTAAAGATGCAATTGCTTGTGCGGTGTGTGGGGAAGAAAATTGTCTAAAACCAATTAAACGTTTATTTAAAGACCAACTATTGTCTATAAAATGACATGAAATTCCCATGTAAGAATTTCGTTGGAAAGAATTCGTCCACACATCGGAGCAAATATTAACTTTGTGCCCCAAGGTGGAGAGGAATTTTCCAACCTCTCGTTTTTTGTCAAAAAACTGACGGTTGTTAGATCTTTGAGCAGTAGAGGGGGGAATTCTCTTTGTAGCAACATTAAAAGCGGTTTGCATAGTAACTTCATATTTTTTGTCATTAAAAAAATTGAATGGCAAAATGTTTCATTGCCGCCCATCTCACCATAGTATCGGTAATATTTTTCGGATCATATTTAAATAGCGGCGTACCTGTTTGAGACGATGAGCCGGCGGGGAAGTTTATTTGGCTTTGGGACTTAGTATGCCCATATTCCACGGGGTGTTTTGACTTCAAATGGCGATGGAGAGTACCATATCCCCCACCGATAACAAATGGATAGACTTTATCGCAATAGTTGCAATATGCTTTGAACTCACCCGTCTCCATGGTAGTGGTCGGATCATTAGGATTTGGAATTAACACCGGGACCTTCTTGAAATGTTTGGTGAAAATCTCGGATTTCAACTTGGGAGGCATCTTTTTCTTTTGTCGTCCTGCGGAAGGAGGAGGATCGGCCTCCTCCTCATCATTGTCGCCAACTTGCCCGGTGCTAGAAGGGGGAATTGATGCGATCCATCATCGCCTTCGTCCGACGATAGATTCACATCGTACTTGAAACGCGAAGCCGAATGTGAATGCCCCCCTTGTGGGTCGTCGTCGCTGAGGGCAAGTAACAAGGCCGCATTTCGATCTTCTTCCTCCTACGAAAATTATACAACTAAGTAAAAATACTAACACAAAATAAAACACATAAAAAATGAAATTATGAATTTAATAAAAATGAATTAACAAAAAATTAAAACATCTTATAACTTACTTGAACTCGAAGAGCGGCTAGCCTTCCTACTTCCTTCGCAACTTGTCCTCTAGAAGGGGCACGTCGACGACGAGTATCACTTTGACTTTGATCTTGGGCAATTCCCTTGCCCCGATCACCACCACGACGAGATGAAGACATGATATAAATATTTATGGAAATTGAAAGTCGTGAAGATGATAACGTGAACAACGTGAGAGTAAAGTATGAGCGCAAATAACGTAAACAACTTGAGAGAATGAGGATGGAGAATAGAGAAATTGAGATTGAGAGAGAAATTCTTATTAACACAAGAATGGGGTGAGTAGAAATGAAGAGGAGGAGGGGTATTTATAGGGGAAAATTGTGATTAAAAAAAATTGAAAAAACGGCCGAACCGCCGGTTTTCCGCCGGAACCGCCGGTTTTCGGTGGAAACCGGCAGTTTTTGTCGATTTTAAAAATTCAATTTTTTAAAATTACCGTTGGAACCGCCGGAACCGGCGTTTTTTTGGCCGAAACCGGCGGTTTCCGTCAATGGTTTCTGACCAAACCGGCGGCCGGGGGAGCGGTTTTTGAAAAGGCTAGGAAGTAGGCCTGAAAAGGTGTCGGGAGGTGTCGGGAACCGCCGAACCGGCGGTTCCGGCGAGACCGGCGGTTCTTAACCGCCGGTTACGGGTCTTCAATTTTTGTGAACCTGAACCGGCCCGGTGGTTCGGGCGGTTCCGGTCCCGGTTCGAACCACCGCCGACGGTTCCGGTTCCGGTTCGGAACCGTCGGTGACGGTTCCGGGCCGGTTTGTCCGGGGCGGTTCGGTTTGGAGACCTCTACACCTTGGAGACATTGAGGACCGAGAAGCTATACGCTAAATTCAGCAAGTGTGAGTTTTAGCTGAACGAAGTTAATTTTCTCGGTCACATCGTGTAGGCAGAAGGAATCCGAATGGATCCCGCCAAGGTTGAGGCGGTACAACAATGGAAGTCACCTTCGACACCAAACGAGATTCGGAGTTTCCTAGGCTTGGCAGGATAATACCGAAGGTTTATAGAGGGATTCTCCAAGATAGCGAGACCCATGACCCAACAACTCAAGAAGGGGGTAAAGTCAATTGGACCCCGGAGTGTGAGGCAAGTTTTCAACTCTTGAAGGAGAAACTAACTAGTGCACCGATTCTAGCCGTGCCAGAGCCTGGAGTGAACTATGTGGTATACACGGACGCTTCAAAGGTGGGACTTGGCTGCGTATTAATGCAAAACAACAAAGTGATTGCCTACGCATCTCGACAATTGAGGCCACGCGAGTTGAACTATCCAACCCACGACTTGGAGTTAGCAGCGGTAGTACACGCCTTAAAGATTTGGAGACATCATCTCTACGGAGTTCGATGTGAGATCTTTACGGACCACAAAAGCCTAATGTATTTCTTCGAGCAAAAAGATTTGAACATGCGGCAACAAAGATGGCTCGAATTGGTGAAGGACAACGATTGTGACATCAACTACCACCCCGGCAAAGCAAATGTAGTGGCAGATGCTTTGAGCCGGAAGAACCAATCCCAACTGGCTACTTTTCTCACCAAAGAAGAAGGCCTGATACGCGAGTTTAGCAAGATGCATCTGAATCAGTGGAAGAACGAATCGCTACCTTAGTTAGTGAACCTGATCGAAGGTCGAAAATTATTGAAGCACAACGGATGAATGCGAAATTGGAAGAAATTCGTGTAGAAGATGACTATGCCCTTACTTTCGAATGAAGACTGTGCATACCAAATAACGAGGAACTCAAAAACGAAGTTATGAGTGAGGCACATGAGACTCCTTACACCGCCCACCCAGGAAGTACGAAAATGTATCAAGATCTGAAGAAGTCCTTTTGGTGGAATGGTATGAAGAGGGATATAGCGTCATTTGTTGAGAGATGTCTAGCCTGCCAGCAAGTGAAGGCTCTACATCAACGACCGTATGGAAAGTTACAACCACTAGAGATTCCTGAGTGGAAATGGGAATACATCGCCATGGATTTCGTGACGGGATTGCCAAGGACTCTGAGAGGAAACACCGCCATTTGGGTAATTATAGACCGACCTACCAAGAGTGCGCACTTCATACCGATTCTCATAAGCTATGAGTCCAACAAGCTAGCTCAAATTTACATAAGGGAGATAGTCCGATTGCATGGAGTCCCAATGACTATCACGTCCTACTGTGACTCAAAAATTCACCTCAAGATTTTGAATAAGTCTACAGAAAGAGCTTGGAACTAAATTGAACTTCAGCACAACATTTCACCCATAAACCGATGGACAGTCCGAGAGAACCATCCAAACTCTTGAGGATATGCTGAGAGCCGTGGCACACGATCGAGGAGGAAGTTGGGAGGCAGCACTACCACTGATTGAGTTCGTCTACAACAACAGTTTTCAGGCAACGATAAACATGGCGCCGTATGAGGCATTATACGGAAGAAAGTGTAGATCGCCGCTCTACTGGGACGAAGTTGGCGAGAGGATAATACTTGGACCCGAAGCAGTTGAAGAGATGGTTGTAATTGTTCAACAAATTCGTGAAAGGATAAAAGAAGCTCAGGACAGACAAAAATCATACGCGGATGCCCGGGGAACCGACTTACAATTCCAAGCTGGCGACAAAGTTTTCCTGAAGGTATCCCCGTCAAAAAGTATAACACGATTTGGCGTCAAGGTCAAATATAAGCCGCGATTTATTGGCCTTACGAAATTCTTGAAGGAGTGGTCCCTGTCGCATATCGATTGGCGCTGCCACCAAGCCTTGGAAATGTGCACAACGTTTTTCATATGTCGCAGTTACAAAAATACGTGTTCGACCCGAAGCACGTGATCTATTACGAAGAAGTCGCCTTGAATCCAGACTTGAGCTACGAGGAGAGACCCCAATCTATTTTGGACCGAAAGATCCAGAATGTGAGAAATAAACCTGTTGCTTGTGTGAAAGTACTTTGGGAAAATCATGTGCATGAAGAAGCCACGTGGGAGAATGAGGACAAGATGATGGAATTGTACCCAGAACTCTTTACTTGAGGGTAACAAATTTCGGGACGAAATTTCTGTTAAGGTTGGTAGGATGTAACGCTGGTAGGATGTAACGCCCCACTTTTTGAACCCTAATTTTCGAACCCTAAAGTACTAGCATTTAATGCTATTAATGTTGCGAAGTCCGTGGATTAATTGTCGAGTGGAATTATTGTTGGATACTTTTCGTGACCTAATTTTGAGTTGGAATTTTGACTGGGTCAACTTTGTTGAATATGTGATGTGGCTGTTTTTGAATAATTGATGTGGGGTGAATTTAATTGTTTTTGAATAAATGAAAATTTGTTATTAGAGCTAGAAATTGTGAAGTACATCACAATACGAATTTAAATAATTCCTTTCCGTGAGGAATTTTTATTGGACTCGATTACGTGTTGGATCCGATAAATTGAATAAATAATATAAAAATTTAGTCCGTGATAATTAAATTGTGGGCGGCACAATTTAATTAAAATGCAAAGGACCGTGAATTAAACAAATCAAATTAAATCCTCTTCCTGTTAACTTGATCACCAAGTCGATAATTCAATTTAATTAAAGATTCTCAGAGATTTTCCTCCTCCGTGAAGAGGTATTCCTCCTCCGTGATCTGCAAATAATTCAAAAAAAAGGAAGAATTCGAAAACCTCCCTCAATCCACGTTAAAAACCGTTTATCCTTTCCCCTAAATCTCTTCCTTGATTATAATTTAGGAAAGAAGAAAATAATTAAGTAAAAATTTAGCAAAGGATTTCTCATCCTCCATGTTCACGTTTCTTCCTCTCCTCCCATCATCTGCAAATCCTTTTCCAGAATTAAACCACCAATCAGCCGTTAATTCCAATTAATTGAGAATCAATTACCACAAATTCTCTTATAAATCTTAGTCTTTCTACCCTAATCTACCACGCTGCTTCCACAATTCCTTCCCAAATCAAGTTCCACTCCTGCAAGAATTCACAAGAACAAGGCTGCCTTTCTTCCTATTCCAGTCGGAACAGATTCATGAAACCGAGAGCTAAAGAGAGGGAGTTTTTGTTTGTTCTCTCACAATCTGCCAAATCTAAGGTATATACCTCTCACACCAACACCAAATTCCAATCGTTTTTACAAGTATCCATGTTCACTGCAATACTGTTACCATAATCTGTAATCAACCTTTTAATCGAGTTAATCGCACAACCCGAGCGGAAACCGAATCAAAGAACAACCTTATAATGAATTGAATTCAAAAATTAAGAACGTATCTGCAAGATTTAAATCGAGAGTTCTCGGGGTAAATCGGAGCTGTCGAAGCCGACGAACAACGGCAACAGAGCAGTCGTGCGTTGAGACAGCGGCTGCTCGTGGAGACGACGGCACGAGAAGAGAGTGTCCGGTCATTTAGGGATTTTGTATCTTTCAGGAAAGGAGAGAGAGACAGAGGAGAGGGGAAAGAGAGCAGTGAATAAGGAAACTCTGTTTTGTTCAGCAAATGAATTTTGGCCGGTGTTGGACTAAGAATTTCAGTAGAGAGAGAGAGCCGACGTTTAATTTTCGGAATGGAGTACTTTTTCTTTTGTTTATTTCCTCATGCTTTTTAGAGAGTATATTAAATTGGTATGTGATTTTAGAAAAGGGAGTACTTGATTTTGTGTTTGATTTGAAGGGGAATGGAGTTTAGTACGTGTAATTAAATAGTAGTAGTATGGATTTGTTTCTTTTTATTTTATTTATTTTAGCTATTGGTGTTAAGGGCGTGGTAGGTGCAATGTATGTGTGATTTGAAAATGGAGCTTTTCTCTTCCTTTTGAGTTGGATTGTCCTATTTTTTTATTATCTGGGCTACTTTAAAAATTATTACCTGAGGCTGCAGTGGAGTTATTTAAATCTTCAGGAACCGAGTATCTCTTCGTTGAATTGTTGGGGACGTGAGTGGCCGACCGGCATCTCCGTGACACCTTGGACGGCCAAATTAATCGAAATACCCAAGTTTTTAATTGGAAAATCTTGTAATCCTATCAATAATAATAATTGAAGCCTAGGGATGCATGCGTCTTAATTGTTGTATGATTTCTTGTGTTGATTTATGTGTTATGTAAATTCTAAAGGTGATACCTCGCAAGGGAATCGTGATCGCAAGGGAAAGAAAGTAATTTCGGATTAAGCACTCGAGGTGGGCTTTCATTTAAATAAGGACGATGTCCTAAATATTTTATTGATGGGAATGAGATTGTGTTTATCATGCCTTATTTGATTTTTAACGTGCCTATCTGATATGGCTTTATGCCATTATTATCTAAATCGAATTCGGGTCCTCGTAGGGCCTCAAACCCTACTTGGACTAGTGTACACCTATGGTAGACCGTGTGCTAGCGTACGGGCTGGCCGGTTTAGTGACTTAGTTTGTGGCCACATTCCAAGTCATGTATGAGCAGATATGGTAAACGTCTATGGGAAAATGACTGATCATTCGACTTTTACAATGAGAAATGATTTTGAGTGCCTCGGGCCTTTCTAAAGCTAAACCCCGATGGTTACTTATGTATGGCATGATAAATGATATTTTTATTGAAAATGTTTTCGGCAAGAGCCCACTGAGTATATTTTATAGTACTCAGCCCTACATGTGTTTTCCCTATGTGCAGGTTGAGCGGCTACGAGCAATTGGTGGTGTTGAGCAATTTAAAATTGAAGCATGGTTTGGTTAGTTGTGAACTATGAGTGTCGTTGTGTCTCCACACATGACGTCACTCTTTCTCTTGAACGCTTCCGCTGAGACATTGTTTTTTTTACTCATCAATCTTTTAGCTTTGAACCTAATTATTTGGATAATGTCAACCTCTTGGCCCATTTTCATTAAATATTAATTATTGATCAAACTCTATATTGAAACCCTAGTTTCCTTCATCTGGTTATTAAGTTCTTTTAATCACGATCGCCCGTATTTATTAACCCTAAAGGGCGGTCGTGACACACCACCTTCCTTCCTTCCCCATCCACCTCTCCGGCCTAAACTCCGCGCAGTCCTCTCCCCATATCCCCGCCTCCCTCCCCATCGCCTGGTGCCCGCTCGGAAGCACATCATCCCGCGCCGGATCCCTCATAATCACCGGTGCAGGAGGGTACACAGCCTCAAGCTCTCGCTTAGGGCGCAATGGAGATACACCATTTTACCCAAATCCTCCGCATTCGGGAAACTGTCAGTCGACGGGTAAAAGCAATCGATTTCCTCCAAAATCGCCTTCTTCGATTTAGGGTTTGAAGAATTAATTAAGTAGAAGAACCAGGTGAGGATCGCGACCGAAGTGTCTCGAGCCGCGAAGAAGAGGGTCATGATGTTGGCAGCTAAGAACTCCTTTTTGGGGGTTTCGTTGTCGCCGCCAGTTCGGTAAAAATTTAGCACGTCGAAATGATCGTCTCCTATTTGGCGGTGCTCGGTGGAGAGGAAATTATCGACGATTTTGTTGATATCGGCGCAGGCTCGTGCCATGTTCTTCTAGGTCCTGATGTTGAGGAAGCTCTGCAGCTTCCATGCCCTCTCGGGGAGGACGTTTCGCCAGAAGACGGCGTCGGCCATGTTGTCCATGGCCGCCTGCATGAGGGGGCAGTGTGGGAACCCTACCCTGACCGAGGCCATGTTGGATCCGGTGGCCATCAAGCACGTCGCGTCGATCATGTACCTGGTGAAGACCTCTTGCAGGTCAAGGACCTGTTGACGAATGAAACGAAAATAAATTTAACAATATCGCACGTCGATGTAGGCGGGGGCGGAAGCAGAAAAAAATATTGGTAGGGGGATTTATCAAACATATTTTCTTATAATTGAAGAGAAGTATATGCATATATAAATAATAAATTATTTAAAAACTATACTAATAATAGTACTCCCTCCGTCTATAAAAAATAGTTTCATACGTGGACAGTACGAGTTTTAATGAGAAATCGGTAAAGTAAAAAAGAAGGAGAAAAGTAGGTAAAATTAGAGATATGAGGTGAAAAGTTGGTAATGTATGAGAGAGAAACTCTATATTTTTAGAAATGGGACTGTTTTTTTTGGACTCCTAAAATTGCAAAATGTGACTATTTTTCATGGACGGATGAAGTATTTAGTAGATTTTAAATTTAGTACAGTAAATTAATCTAAATTAAAACTAGGTTTAGGTAAGATATTTTTATGACATTTAATTTCTTAATTTACATTCCTGTCAGCCCTTACTAATTTTCTAATTTCTTTAAATTAATTGTCATTTAGTAAGGTCTAAAGATGATGTTGTACGAGCTCAATCAAAATAAAAATAGAAAAAAAGAAATAAATAAAATTATGTGGTAGGGGGTTAAATAAGCCCCTCCATCCTATATGCTTGTGTCCGCCTCTGGGTGTAAAGAGAGAATAACTGAACCCACTATATAATTAAGTCCCATGAAAGAAAAAAAAAATTCATATATTATCTCTCTTATCATCAATTGTTTTAGGATGAAACCTGTGGATTTCTATCTATACCTGATTATGCTCGGACGCATGGCGGAGGACTGGGACAAGGCCTTGCTCGAGGGTGTGTTGGATGATCTTGGGCATGGAGGTTTGGAAATGAGACTCTTTGAAGAATCCATGCGTTAGTTTCTTGTCTTGCTTCCACTCCTTGATGTCCTTGATGAAGACGGCCTCCCCAAGGAAGTCGAACGCCTTTCTAAACTCGGATCCTCTCTGGTAATTGGAGAAGTTAGAGTTGAGAATATGGTGCACTGGATCACTAGTGACCAAGGTGTCGACGTTCGTGTACCACGAGGTTTTGCATAGGATGGTTCCCTTGTTTTCGGCCAAGACTTGCGTTAGTTTGTCGTAGAGTCTGGCTCTTGAGGTACGCCGTCGGGAGCAGCCTCATCAGCGGCCACTTCCACGGCACAAATAGGAGGAGGAGAGGGCAAATGAGAATTATTATGATTTGGGTGTAGAACATGATCATTTTTCTTAGTTACTATATATGGTATTTTTTCAGATATGAAATGTTGTTTACAATTATCTTTATTTATAAGCATAGATAGTGAACTAGCAACATTAATTGCTGCCTTACATGTCTACGTGTGAATTCATTCTTTCAACCAAGTAACTTATTTTGATTTTTTTGGCTGCTTGGTCAAGTTAACGTGTATAAATTAAATTCGGACCTAGCTGCTAATTGCATATAGTCAGAATTCAGAATAGTATTTCAAGTCAAAAGCTTTGGTATGTCGATGAGTTGATGCACTTAATCATTATGAATCGATGCACATTATATATTTAAATAATGATTAGATAGTTTAGTGGGTTAATTGCAGCATAAATTTCAACTTTACACACGTCTAAATTTGCATGGCTTTAGAATTCAGATTTATGTATCTCTGTCACATCTAAACTCAAAGTATTGACGGCTTTTGGAGCTCATTCTTGTATAATCTCGTCATCAAATAATAATAATAAAAGTAACTTTAAATTATACACAATTATTAAATATTATGATGATAAGCACAACAAATTATTTGTAATAAATATAGAATACAAGTACTAAAGCATAAAAATTGAAATTAAAATACTAGTATGCACTCTTAATTGATAGTGGTTAATATAAAATTGACAAGGTAAAGGAAGAAGATAAGGAGATAAAGAGGAAAATTGATTGACAAACTATGAACGTAGAATATGATCTCATTAGAATGAGAAACTTTACAAAATGAAAAAAGATTAATTTTAGTGGATACAATAATGAAAAACAAAATTATTGATGATGAATGAATAAACTATATACATATTAAAAAAATGGAACTGTTGAGTTTCAAGATCCATCCTTTTCGCTTATTCTAATAGTACTTCCTCCGTTCGTGAAATGTTGTCTACTTTTATCATTTTGGTTTGTCAGCGAAATATTATCCATTTTGCTTTTTTCCCATTTTTAATAAATGGACTTCACTTTCCATTAACTCAATCTACTCACATTCTATTATAAAATTAATATATTAATATGTGACACACATTTCACTAAATTTTTACATTCAATTTTCTTCAAATTTCTTAAAACCCGTGCTGAGTGAAACATTAACAATATTTTGTAGACGGAGGAAGTAATAATTAACGAAAAGCGAAAATAAAAGTAAGCAAGTCAATAGTGATGCACCAATCTAATGTATTTATTGAACGTAGCTTACTTACATCATTGAATGATTTTGTTCTGATCCCAATCCTAAATGTGAAATAAAGTGAATGAAGTCCGATAACATTGAATTATGATATCCATTCATTATATTTTAGGGTTCTACTTAGTGAAACTTGCAAATTGTCAATTAGGGTTCTACGAATCTATAATTCAAGTTTTATTGCTGGAATTACATAACTTAATTATTAATGTAAAAAGTCAGCTGAAACTATCAATTTGCTTTCTTTCTAAATCCGTGTATATAACAAGTTGAAACATGTGTCAAATAAAATGTTCTGTTAAATGAGCAATACTTCTGTCATTAATTAAAAGTTCGACGTGGAAAACTATTCCAAGTACAACATCTTGACCAAAGAAATCCAACGAAAAAAATCAACAAATGATTCATTTACTTTTGTGTAAGCAAAAAGGCAATATTTGAATTTTGTGGTTAATTAGTAAAGGATAAAAAACAATATAGGATCACAAAAACCCCGACCTACATGCACAAGCAACTGAGACTCGCAGCCCGCTGAGGGCCGTGGACGATGGGCAGGCTAAGGAGTGCATCGTTGCCAACAAATCGAAGGGTATAAAGAGCGACGCACGGTCAGAGGCACCGTGAACTCTTTTTTACTTTATTTTTTTATTTTAAATGCTTTTATTTAATTGTGAATTTCAAACTTGGTCCTAGAAAATGCACTTTGCACCTTTTATGTTTCTGAACTTAAAATAATTTTACTATCATTATACGTCTGGAAAATGGAAAATATCATTTTTCCTATTTTACCCTTAAGCTTTAAAAAGGTACAAATGTCAAATTCATTTACCTTTTTATTTTAATTGTGAATATCGTTTATAACAGTATTCATATTTATTTTTTCATGCATAATTTGGAAATTCAAATTTTGCATGCATGACTTGGATATAAAATACTCTATATATGTTATGTGTAGATTTATTATACATAAAAATATTGATATCTATATAAAAACAAAATAGGGGAAATATATTTTGTTTATTATATAATGAGTGAAGTCTATTTTTGGTATTAAACATATAACCATGTTACAATTTGGGTCCAAAACATAAACTTTTTCTTCGAAACTCGAACAAAAGAAAAGGGTCCAGAAATGATCCTTTTTTTTACGGCTCCATCAAAATTTACTAATCCGTGATTAATTAGCATCATAAATAAATTTTGGCTAAATATTTCAAAACAAAATTAGAGAGAATGAACTGTGTCACTTCTTCCATGGCGATGATGCTAGAGAAATCCTCCATTAAGAAGCTCGGGCAGTGAAATCACTTTAATTTTGAAGGCAAGTCATTTCCATTCTACAACCCTATTGATTGTTCAATATGATTGCAATTGCGCGTTTGAATGTCTTATTTTTTTATTGAAATCTGCGATTTTTTGGTCAATAAAAACCAATTTTCTCCTGAATTGGCTTGGCTAGCTTCATCGCACTTAACTAAATTTAGAGCCCCCAAAAAGATGATTCAGTTATATGATTCCTCAAAGAGAACAGCTTTACGACTACTGTTAGAAAGGAAAATATGTAAGTAAGGAAAATAGGTAGGCAAGGAAAAAAAATTAATTAGGGAATGAGTATTATGGCAAATCTTGCCAATTTTATGTAACCATTGGCCTATTTAAGGAGGCGTACATATTGTAATTCTCTGAACAAGTTGAATGAATAATACTCATATCTTTCAACATGGTATCAGAGCAAAGGCTCATAACAAAATCATCATATAGCCTAATACCTTTCCCGACCAAGAAGGCGGTTATTTTCAACCTGCAACATGTCAGACGATAAAGAGAAACCAAATATGAAGGAGACACGATTAAAGATGAGTAAGAAAGTTACTCTAGCCGTTTAAACTCAACGGGATGAATTATCCCCTATGGAAACGGCTGATGAGAGTAGCCATCGTGGGAAGACGAGCAAACAGGTACATCACCGGTACACCGCAGCCGCCGGAACATGGAATGAAGGGTACACAGAATGGGAGGAAGCCGATATGACAGTGTTCTCATGGATAATTGACAACGTCGAAACAGAAATTGTTGTAATTGAAGGAAAATTTTTCGGAATGCACCAACGATGTCCCTTTCCAGAACAATAACAGTAGAAAAAGTCGGGGTATTACAATCTACCCATCTTAACAAAACTTTCGTCCCGAAATTTGCTTACATCCTTCGAATATAGAATTTCTCCATCATCTTGTCTTCAAATTTCCAAGCAGCTTCCTCGTATCGTTAAAATTAACATTATAGTTCAAAGTCGTATACACGTAATATTTCTGCCATGTCGTAAACGTCATTCTAGCAAAACATTGTAATAATTCACGTCCTTCTCTGCCTCCTACGAAGGTTATCTCCATCGTGTTGCCACTTTTAATAAATTATGCGAGATTAGACTATATTAAATTAAATCGCGCACTTCGCACCATCCCTCCTTGTCTTGCACCATCTTTTGCATTTGAACTTTATTTCGTCTGCGCTATCTTCCACTTTTGAAATCTTCCTCGTATTCTTTTTGTTCTTGTCGTTCAGGGACAACGTAGGAAATAGTTCACACATCAAGCTTGCTCCAATGTTTCGCGTCATTCCAAGAATAAAAAAAAGTTTCATAGTTCACCGGCCTCCATTCGCACTCTCGATCTCCTTGCCTCGTATTTTTGACAAATCAGGGATTCGCCCCACACTTTCAGATTCTCGTTCGTTTTTGTCACTCGGGAAAGTGATAGATTATTTCAACTTAAAACTACGGTTCGCGCATACACAATCTAGTCTACAACATAAGCACTCTATGTTCGCAACATACTTCATCATCTCACATCTCAACATCTACCACAATTAACGTCATTTATACCACAAGATAAACACACAACATTTTCACATAAAATTATATTACCTCTTTTTTGGTTGAGCGTGACGAAGCGGGATGTTGAGCCTTCAATACACAATTATTATTTTATCTTCTTTTATTTTATTTTATTTTATTTATTATTTTAGTCTAGCGAAACAAGTCTAGACTAAGACTGAAAAAGACTCTCAGGTCCAGAGCGGAAAGAAAAATTGCTCTGATACCACTCTGTCACGCCCGCATTTTCTAAGGATAAAAAACACGGTTGATCGCGACTAGGGGAGGATTAAAGAAGCGGGGAAGAAAGGGGAAAACAGCACAACTCGACCATAGCTCGAAACAAATGGGAATAGCTCGAATAAAATCAGAGTATCATTTCAACAATCAACAACTCCAAATGAAAATATCTCAACAATACACGAACTCAAAAGAAACAATATTTAGCGGAAGCATTTCGAGAGTAGAATAATGTTATGTATGAAGACACAACATATTCTAGACATTTGATTGACATTCTTCACTTTTATGCTCAACACCCACCGCACTCGTCACTGCTGCTCGGATAGTGAGAATTTGCCATCTCTACTTGGAAGTTTGTAGTCTTTCTAATCTCTAATATGTAAAACTGCAATTGGTAAAATCTTCTTTGCCCTCTCGTTTTTTTTTTTTTTTTTTTTTCTGGAATTATGGAATTGGTGAAAAAAAGGTTATGATAGTTTCAAAATTGGTTGGATCAGCTAAAATCGTGGAGTTGTGGCTGTGTAGATAACCGATTTCTTGGAATCATGGGAGGTAGAAACCTGATTTTGTGGAACAGAAATTTGGGTGAGAATCTCACGTTAAATTCTTCCTTATTCAAAGTGGGATAAAAATTAATAAATTATTTGAGCTCATAATAGTTGGATTTCAAATTGGGCTAAAAGGAATAATTGCTCTAGGCCAAAAAAGAAGTTGAAAAGGACTTCCAAAAGTTGGTGACGAAGAATTGGGCTTCATACAAATAAATAAAAAAAAGATCATAGCCCAAATTCAATAATAAAAACATTGGCTATTCCACCAACCTCTAAGATAATTGAAGGAAAATTTTCGGATGCACCAACGATGTCCTTTCAAGAACAAATAAAAAGGTAGAAAAAGTCGGGGTATTACACTTGCCGTGAAGATTATAGAACTTGTACCTTTTCTATCATTTGGGACAACCTTAAAACATACCTCAGTACACAACTCCAATTACATGGATACCTTTTCCAAAACATGTGTTGGAATAACTCCACACCTTGAGATGTGCTGGACTAAACTTGCCTCTAGTCCACAACTCGTGTGTTGTAGAAGGTACTGATGTTATGATAGTTTCTTTAAGGTATAACTCGTTGTTTCCAACGTATATCCCATCAATGATAAGGTGTTATTGAGTAAAATTGTTCACTTATCGAACTTGTTTTCGATAGACTTCGATATCTTCTTATATGACTATCTCATTCTTTAGAATAATGCTTGGAGTAGTCAACCAGGATTTAACTCCCACTACTGATGTTAACTCATTTGCTCGTCTCCTATGGTGTAAACCATTGAGACTTACTAGTCTTTCTATGTTGCATAGTATTCTGAATCCTTTGAACCACCAAAGGATTCTAACTTATAGTGCATCAACCAGACTTACTTGACCTTCAAGCTATTTAACAAACAAGTTGTTAAAATCTTGATAGTCACTTGAGTTAGACAAAATCAGTTAGAACAATTACTAAGTACTTTCTTGGCCTTATGATTAATTACCATAAATACTTTATCATTCAATGTAAACAAACACATATCTTGCCGTGAAGATTATAGAACTTGTACCTTTTTCTATCATTTGGGACAACCTTAAAACATACCTCAGTACACAACTCCAATTACATGGATACCTTTTCCAAAACATGTGTTAGAATAACTCCACACCTTGAGATGTGCTGGACTAAACTTGCCTCTAGTCCACAACTCGTGTGTTGTAGAAGGTACTGATGTTATGATAGTTTCTTTAAGGTATAACTCGTTGTTTCCAACGTATATCTCATCGATGATAAGGTGTTATTGAGTAAAACTGTTCACTTATCGAACTTGTCTTCGATAGACTTCGATATCTTCTTATATGACTATCTCATTCTTTAGAAGAATGCTTGGAGTAGTCATCTAGGATTTAACTCCCACTACTGATATTAACTCATTTGCTCGTCTCTTATGGTGTAAACCATTGAGACTTACTAGTCTTTCTATGTTGCATAGTATTCTGAATCCTTCGAACCACCAAAGGATTCTAACTTATAGTGCATCAACCAGACTTACTTGACCTTCAAGCTATTTAACAAACAAGTTGTTAAAATCTCGATTGTCACTTGAGTTAGACAAAATCAGTTTGAACAATTACTAAGTACTTTCTTGGCCTTATGATTAAGTACTATAAATACTTTATCATTCAATGTTTAAGAAGTTGAACTGTGGTGTTAAACTCAATCTTTTTGCAATTATATTGTTTAGATACTATGATGTATAATTTGTTTTTATATGGTACTATGATATATATTCGATCCACATTTCTCAATGATGCAAGCATTATCAAATGACATCGAACATCATTTAATCATTAACACGTTTAAAAACTGAAACTGAATTCTTTCCAAACTAAACTGTACCAATAAAACAAAGTCTTATACATCAAAACAAAACAATAAAGTGAGCATAAAAAATAGCTCCCACTGCAACATCTGCCCAACTGGATCTAGATCTCTCTTTTAGAAATTGCATTGTTATCTAAGTCATTGTCCTTGTGTAGAAGAGGTCAATCCGACTCACAATGCATCTTCTCTTTTGCCTTTTCACCCAATCTTTCGTGCCTTTGTAGCTTTCATTGATGACAATTCAGCTCTTCCCTCTTTCCATTGCTAGTCTTCTGTTCAATTGAACTAAGACATAGGAAAGATGCAGCCTTGATGAATTCGTCAGCAATCATGTTAGCTTCCTCCAAAAGTAATAAAGTGAATACAATGCTGAAGGTTTCCAACTTTTCAGTAACAACCTTCTTGTACTCACTTCCTATTACATTTGGCGATTAACTGAGTGTAGAAACTATTTGAGTAACCGAATCAGAAGATTCCTCAAAACATTCTATCTCTTGTGGATATTCCAGTAGAATCTGGACATCGTCCTTATTGGATATTCCTATTTCATCAATATAAACCAAGACGTGTTTTACTACTTAAAAGAAAGTAGTTTGACCTTCTATCTCAAAAACTTGTCAGGCACATGCATTAAATGCATTTTTAAACTTTCTTTATAGAATTTTGTCAAGGAAATAGAAGACATGAATTGGTGAATACAAACTTTAAGTTTTCAGCAATGAGAATCTTATCCATTTTATATTTCTAATCTACATAATTTTGGCCTTCGAGTTTGATTTCTTTAAGGTTCGCAGACATTATTAAGAATTTTGGCTGAGAAGAAATAAAACTATTTATCACATACTATGCTTGATACATAATTGTAAACAACCACAAAACAATGTATGTATCTCGCAACTGTCAAAACAAAAATAAGTACGCCTCTAGGGAGGTCATACAAATTCGGATTCCAACAATTTCTTGGTCACAATACCGACGGATAGTCCAGAGACCACTAAGGTGGCATGGCCGCCAAATATTGCCTAAGCATTTACCATAAATATTTGCATCTAGGAATTTCATTTCTGTTTTGATACTCCTTCTAGGGAAGGTCGTACGCTACTAACAAAATTCCATAGCTATCTTATAAGTATGCTTAAACATACGAACTTGCAATTTCGTATGATTATGGCTTCCACTAGGGTGGGTTGCGATAATATTAGAAACAAGCTTCTAGTTTAAGCAACCTACTATAAAGAAGTCTAATCTTATGAACTTGCTATTTCGTAGGATTATTGCTCCCACTAAGGTGGGTCGCAATAATATTAGAAACTGCTTCATATATAGACCAATTTATGGAGACCATATACAACACACTGTTGTAATTATCGCTTAGTCATTTTAAACATGGTTTTTGCATAATTATCACACAAACAGATAAGGCAGATAATCCACTTAAAACATATTAACACCAAATAAATAGATAAGTCCATTTACTTCATGGTAATTAATCACACTGGATAATTATTAAAATTATTTAATAAATCTAGGGAGATTTAAATAAACAATTAATTCCTTATCTTATCCAAAATATGAATTTCGGATTTGATAAATTTATCTTGAATAATGACTATCCAAATTAATTTAGGATTTATCTAGATAGAGTTGAATCTATCTAAATCCTTTTTGGGATTATTCTAGATTTTATAAGAATAAAATCAAATCCTTAAATTCAAGATAAAACTGATCTTGGATTATCATTATCAAAATCATGCTAGGATATTTCAGGATAGAAACAAATCTATCCAAATCCATAAGATAAAATCCAATCACTCTAAGATTTAAGAAAATCTTAAATTATTTAGAATAAGAAACTAGAATATATCATATCTATTATGATTTATTCTAGATAAAATTAACTTTATCAAAATCCAATTAGATTAAGATTATCTTGTATTATCTTTATCCAAATTTATCTAGGATATTTTCGAAATAGAAATAAATCTATTTATATCCATAAAATTATGATAAACTAGAATTAATATTAATTAATTCAACTATGATTTAACTAGATAGAACTAAATCTATCTTAAATCCAAAAGATAATTACAATACTGGATTAATAATTATCTAAATCTTCTAAGATATATTCTAGATAGATATAAATCTATCAATATCTATAAGATAGAGATACATTTAATTATCTAAATCTACTAGGATATTTTCTAAATAGAATTAGTGCTATAAATATACACAAGATAAAGATAAATATGGATTTTAATTATCCAAATCTACTAAGATATATTCTAGATAGATATAGATCTATCAATATCTACAAGATATGGATAAACTTAATTAATATTTATCTTAGTCAATCAATGATTCAACAAGATAGAATAAAATCTATCTAAATCCATATGACAGAAATAAATTTAATTATTCATCCAAATTTATCTAGGATTTCTCTAGATATAATTAAATATATCTAAATCCATAAAATAAGGATAAAATCCAAAGTTAATTAATTATTTATCTAGTCTATCTAGGATTCACTTTCATAAAAATTAATCTATATAAATCCATAAGACAAAAGAAAATAAATTAATTGTTAATATCCAAGTTTATCTAGGATTTATCAGGATATCTATCCAAATCCATAAAATAAGGATAAATTTCAACTAACCCATAATTTAATTAAAATTAAATTTTAGATAATCCATTTAAGATATGTCAAATCTTATTTTAAATTATATCTTGAAAATATTCAAAATTAATTCTAGGGTTTGGGAAACCCTAACTAATTTGGAAAGCGGTTATACGTTGAGCTATGCGAAGCGATGGAACACGAGTCCGGGAACTGCCCACGAAGGTCTCCCACTCGCATCACAACCGCTGTTGTTCTGCGTCGCGCAAACTGCCCAGCTCGAGAGCTTGGGCTGCCGACACAGCTTGGCCAGCCTGCCGTCGCTGCTCCCACTCAACGCTGCTGCTGCACGGAGACACCGCTGTTGCGTCGCTACTGCTCGGACTGCCTGATGAGTTTCTTGGGCGGCTCTTGGCTGGAATGAGGCTTCTTTTCCTGCCCCCCAAACTGCCCTAGTCCGTAGCTTTTCCAACTCGTGGGTATGGCCACACATCGCGATCATACACATCAATCGAATGGTTCCGAGAAGATAAATTCGAAGTAACCAACTCACGATTGATTGAGACGTAATGGCAATATATAAAGAAAAACTCATCCAATCCAAGCAATCATTACATTATTTAATCAACGCTCAATAATTACTTTATTCTGAGAATTAGTTTCCACCGAATGATCACTACTCCAGTAAAGGAGAAAATCATATATCGTATTGCCGTCATGAGACCTCACCTTCTTCGTTGCTTCGTGTTATTCGTTCATTCAATTAAAACTAAACACAAAAAACACAGCGAAGAAAACATGCATTCAAGCAAATCACCTAACATGAAATTAATCCACATAATCAGCGCCAAAAATTGGCTCTGATACCAATTGCTGGGGTTTGTTGCCCCTTGCACAGCGGAAGTCATGCATTCACAAATAAATCATACATATGGATCTATTTGACCGATTATGGGATTAATTGATTCACATGTTAAACATTGAATTGCATACAAGAACGCACAAAAATCATGCTTAAGGAATTAAAATCCTAATTCATGATATTCTACGGTTTAGGATTACCGATCTGATTCTCCAAAGAATCGACGATTGCTTGCGCCTTCTCCACGTGATGATCTTTGTACTCAACCACGAATCTTCTAATCTGTATCCCGAACTCAGATAATGACCTTTGGGTGGGCAAAGCTTGTCAGAATCAAAAAGGACTTGATTAGAAAGGAGACAGAATATCAGTTTTGTCAAAAACCGATTTTTTCGTCCACTCCCAGAGGGGAGCACGAAAATCAACTCTTAATTCTCATTGAATCTCCTTTCTAATCTCCTTTTATATAGAGTTATGATGGGCCAGATTAGAGATCCATGAAGGTTGGACTTGGGCCAAACCTGTTGGACTTTTACTAATTAAATTGAGCTCCAATTTAATACAAGTTCGACAGAATATTATTATCACCCACTACAGTAAAATAATATTGACTACCCGTCCAATCCCAAATTACGAGTAATCCAGGCTTTATCTCTTTAATTTATTATTTCCCGTGTTTAAAATATAAATATCCATTAATTAATTTAAGTCTGCTATTTGACTTTAATTAATTAATATCTTTTTCCAAGAGTTGTCTAGTTCAAAATCTTTATTTATTATTCTGGAATAAATTCCAACCGGCCGGGTTTCTGAATAATAAAACATTTTTCGATCACCTCTTGAGGATATTATCAAACTGGACTCACCCAGGACACGATTCATTGCAATAACAATACTAGCACCTCTAGACATTGATCACCACTACCCAAGATACCAGGATTCTTGGATTGCGAAAAATCCGCACCATTTGATAAATCAAAGTAGTGCATAATCAATATCGTATGCTCAATGTTATGTCAACAACGATTAAGAAATAACAATCACCGAGACCTCGCCTTTCAGTAAATAGCAAGAAAGACTTATCTCAACTGTTAGATCCTTCAGTGCTATACCACACCAGTGTCGTTTATTTCCTAAGGTAAGGAAACATGCAGACTGACACTGCAACCTTTCACGATAGGTAGCCAAAGCCTATCTGGGTTGTGAAATTCTATTTCTATTCTACAAAAGACCGACTGCGTCACCTTCTGTGAATGTTGTTCACGGCCAGTCTACTGTGTAGAAGAATTAGACTTATTTGCTTCTTATACATTTAAATGTTTGAGATACATCTTATAAATGCACAAACAAACATCAATGCAATAAAATTAATTCTTCTCGCCTTGAGTTAAAAGTGGATTGTAGAGTTTATTGTATACAAGCAATTCTATCCGTGCAACTTGCTCGATATATGCTTTTCAGTATACCAATCCTAACAGGATATGGGTGAGGCATCTTATGTGATCAGGATAGAAATATTTCGGGATAGATCAAAAGGATTATTAAGTTTGTCTCATAAAGGTTATATCAATAAAGTCTTAGAGAGATATAGAATGGACAAATGCTCCGCAGGAATTGCTCCAATTCAGAAGGGAGACAAGTTCAGTAAAATGCAATGTCCGAAAAATGAATTGGAGCGCAAGGAGATGGAAAAAATTCCCTATGCATCAGTGGTTGGGAGTTTGAACTATGTTCAAACATGTACTCGACCAGATATCACCTTCGCGGTTGGTATGTTGGGTCGATATCAATGTAATCCCGGTATGGACCACTGGAAGGCTGCAAAGAAAGTCCTTAGGTACTTGCAAGGCACCAAAGAGCACATGCTTACGTATAGAAGATCTGATCATCTAGAGGTCATTGGATATTCAGATTCAGACTATGCCGGGTGCGTTGATAGTAGAAATTCAACGTTTGGTTATTTGTTTCTTTTAGCAGAGGGAGCAGTATCATGGAAAAGTGGAAAGCAGTCTGTCATTGCTACTTCCACTATGGAAGCCGAATTTGTGGCTTGCTTTGAGGCCACTGTTCACGGATTGTGGTTGTGGAACTTCATTTCAGGACTTAGAATTGTCGACTCTATAACTAGACCGCTGAAAATTTATTGTGATAATTCCACAGCTGTCTTCTTCTCAAAGAACGATAAGTACTCGAAAGGGGCTAAACACATGGAGTTAAAATACTTATCTGTTAAAGAAGAAGTGCAGAAACAAAGAGTGTACTTTGAGCATATTAGGACGGATATGATGGTAGCGGATCCGTTAACTAAAGGACTACCACCCAACATGTTTATTGGCCATGTAGAGCGTATAGGTATTATAGATAAAGCCTTGCTATTTTAGTTGTGTGCTCATGTATTATAAAAACACTCTTGTGAATTCAATAAAAGTTATGTTTCTGCTTGTTTATATGTTATCATTAAAGTTTGTATACAGTATGGTTGTTTAGATAACATATATTGTATTGAGAATTAAAGTTCATCCCAATGAAATGTTTATTCATATAAAGTTAGAATTGATTTGTGATACATGGAAGGAATCATGTCGACTAAATGATTGTGTGACCACCATGATTCAATCAAGTCTAACTTTATAGGTATTTAAAGGATATATGAACTTGATGGTAAAGTGCGCAGAAAAGTAATTAAACTATTGAAAGCTACAAAGGTCAATTGGGAGAATGTAGGAATATTTATTCCTATATGTGACCTATGTAGATATTGGTTTAATAGTAAAGATCAAGTTTAAACATATCAGTTGGATTCTAATATAAAAGACGATACCGTGATGGATCAGTTTTGATTAAAGAATTAGAATCGGGTGTATTGATAACCCTCTTCTCTTGCCTTACATAGATGATATAAATATGTGTATATTAATGTGTGTAGAATATTAAAAGCTGTAGGAAAAGCTGTAGGATAAATCTAATGTGTATATATGAAAAGGTGCGAGCGAACGGACATAACCTTTAACGAAAGGGTGAGTTACTTGTATATATATGCTATCAGATTCTACAGATTGATATGCAAAATAATCTGCAGAATACACACATATTAGAGTATATAGAAAAGTCATAAATATATCAGATTCTTCTCCATCGAAAGAATCCGAAAAGTATAGGCCAAAGAGACGACAATATCAACCGCAGCTTTTAGGGGAAATATCAACTCGTGGAATTCCACCCTACATCAAATAAAAGCTATGGACGGAGGTTGGTAAATCATCTCTTTGATGTGGTACATGTTATGGTTGAATTAATACGAATCTAGAATGTGATTTCGGTATAGAAATCAGTAATTGGCTAACAGAAACGAGCCGTGGCTCTCTCGTAAGGATGCTCGGGGAGCAAGAGTGTGGGGTCACGCCATGTTTCCTCGATGTATTCGAGTATCACAGCCGACTCAGTGATGGGCTTTCCGCCGTGGAAGAGCACCGGAACAGTCTTGTGGATGGGATTGTAGTGCAGAAGGGAAGGACTCTTGTTGGAAAGATCTTCTTGGACGAACACCTTTGAGTTTGAGAGCCCATATTACTCTACGAACAAAAGGGCTTGCCTCATTTCCATACAGCCTCAGTTTGTTTAGTTTTTCTTCCATTAAAGAGGTAAGAAACCAAAATTATGAATTTATACAAGTGGAGATGTTGATCTCTAGTGAAAAATGAAGAGGACTATTCCTTGATATTTGGTGCAACTTGTTGATTGGGCGACGCGTGATCTTTTCTTCGCCACACATGTATAATCGAACATGTCGAGCTAGCACTGAACCAATTACTTATTGCCTAATCACGAAATCCATTCTCTCCTATTTTTGTCCACATTAGAAGAAAATGAGCTACAAGAAAATACAATATATAAACAAAAATTTGATATGCTAACTTTCAACTTTTAAGTATTCTGAAAATTGTAGCACTTCTAATACTTTGAATTGTAATTCTAAATTTGAATATTCAGAGTTAAGAAAAACAGTAGGAATGGATATTAATGGCGATAGTTAAATAAAGTTGATTTATAATTTTGTTGAAATTTATTTATAATTAAATATTTAACTACTAGGTTATTTGCTACTCCTCCCTCCCTCCTAAAAAATAGTTTTTTTTATAATAATTTTGGTTCTGTCTTACAAAAATAATTATTTTTCATTTTAGGTAAATTTTTTCTCTCTTATAGCGTGAACTATATTCTATACTAACAATACGCCGATCACGTTTCCACTAAACTCATTCCACTCATATTTTATTATAAAACTAATACTAGTATATAAAAGTAGAATCCACATTAGATTAACTTTTTTCATCCACTTTATATTGATTTTTTTAAAATCCCCGGTCTCAACTAGTGTGGACGGAGGAAGTAGGATTTAGTAAAAGATTAGTCCTATCCGTTCCAATAATTTATTTGAGTAAAAGAATCAATTCGAGAATTATTTACTCAAACGGGAATTGATTTAATAACTCCAACAAGTAAAAGATGAATCCAATCAGTATTTATTTAATTCTAGCCCAACACAAATTTAAATTCTTCAACCCAAAGCTCAATTTTTTCAATTAATCTTTACACGTTCGTCTTCTCCATCACACATCCCTTCCTGGCCCACTCCACCGTCGCCGGTTGCATGTTCCTCATCCTCTCATCTAATTCCCCCCGCTCTCTCCAACGCAGAAACTGCCAAATCGAGTGTCTCTCAAATTCTCCCCCAAAATACCGTGCCTTAGCCACCCGCCATCGTCGCTGTCCCTGCTGCTTCCGAAAATTGTCTATTAGATGATGATTATTTTAATAAAAGCAGTGGATTGGTGATTACCTGAGGCTGGAAAATTGTCTTTTGAAAAGAAGAAACCAAAACAAACTCTTTGCTCACTCACTTCTCTAACTCTCGATTTCTTTAGAGTTGATCAACTGTGGTGGAATTGTGGAGTAACTTGGATACTGGCAATGAAAATAAATGTACATACGTTTTTGTTGGAGATTTTTCCGCTTTTGTGAAAGACTCGTGGAGTTGGGAGTTGGAATGTATATCGGGCTGCCATATGAAAGGAAGAGGAGAAGATGAATTGGGCCTCTCCATTGTGACTCCAAAATTTATGTATACCCTTTAATTTCTTGAATTCCATTTCTCAGTCTTAGAGATGTACAAACACCCATATATACAGCTAGTTAGACTTGTGAAATGAGAAGTTTTTTCCTTTAGCGTGACATTCCATTTACTAAAATTCTAATAACTTATGATCCATCTATCCCATTTAAAATGAAACGTTTTCCTTTTTTAATTATCACACTAAAAATAAAACATTTTCTAAAATAGGAACAACATTATCTCTACTTTTTCCTCTATCTTACTTTACTCTCTCTTCATTAACTCATAAAACAACACGGTATAAAATCCCGTGATGGAAACCAAATGTTTCATATTTATTAGAACGGAGGGAGTATTATTCTTTAGATCTTTTAAAATTTTGGCAAGATATTTGATGGCCTTAGTAATATTCTCATATGTAATGCCTCGTAAGGTTTCTAGGATGCTATAAAGTGAGAGCACTAGACTTACGCGATTCAAGCATTTTTCACTTCTCATAGTTTCTCCTTTGATCAAGAGTAGTAGAGTACTATTATCCATACGAGAAGCAATTGCGCAGTCCTTAGCACGTAATCCAGATCTATGCAGTCCAGAGTAATCAGAGTATTATCTTTCCAATCCTTAAAATTTGACCCATTTAACATTGATATATTGTTTATTTTGGATGAAACTGTAGAAGCAAACATCATAACTACACAGAGAACAAAACCGAAATAATTTTCAGACTCACATAATAAAATTCAAATAAGAAGGTAACATCTCGAGGTACCGGCACAACATTCATACAAAGTCTTCGGATCTCGAGGTACCAGCACAACATTCATACAAAGTCTTCGGACAGTTGACAAACATAGATTTTGCATGTTTTTAAGGAATATATTTTATTTTTTTAAATGTTAATCATGCAAATTATGTTCTAAAATTGCATATAATTGCATATATTATACATTTGGTATTTTTGATGTGTTTGTTGATAAATGATAGAAAAAGATAAAAAAATAAAAAGGCCAAAATGCAGTAGCCTCAGTTCAAACCGAGTTTCCTGGCTGTGTTGAAGTCCAATTAGTGATTATTGCATACTATTCTCTTCGTCTTACAAAGGGCTTCGTGTGAATATCTTGCACGTCTCAATCAGAGTTCTGTGGTGAATGTTATGACAATTCTACGAACATTGCGCAGTGCAGTCAAACCTGATGGAAATTAAGACGAAAATTCAGGGAAGAAAATAAACTATTGCCCAAATCTCCCCTATTTATTGAAGGCCACGAAAATGATCATAAATAAACCTTTTTCCAACCTATAAATTCCTCTTAGCCTAATTCATAATCTTCATCCTCCTATCATTCTCTCTATCTACACATTCTTCCATCCCATATTGTCATTCATTTATCACCACAGGTATATGTGTATCTCGTGCCAAATATTAATCTTTCTTTGGCCGACTAATATCATCATTAAAATACACACAAACATCACTGTCCCAACATTCACGATAAATAAGTCTAGAAAGAGAGGTTACTTTTGCAACGTCTTGCTTCGACTAATCTACCTTGAACATTAGTAAAGCATCTCGAGGTACCGAGCATAACATTCACATTAAGTCTTTTGACCGTCATGTGAATTTATAAGTGGTAATCTCTTTGCAGTGACCAAACACTGACAATAAAATCATGTCAAGCAGTGTCCATCTTTTGGTATGACCCTACTTACACAAAACTGAATAATTGTCACGCATTTTCACCGAAGGTATGTGTGTATCTCGTGCCCAATATTGATCTTCCTTTGGGCCGACTAATATTCACATTAAAACACACACATCAATATAGGAACATGAGATGCACCCAAAAATTTGAATCTAAAAGTTTAAAACAGAATACAGACGCTACTAGGAAGTCAACGATAATTTTCTGGAATAAAGTGACTATCTAGCGAGTCGCTGGGTTCGCGTACCTTCCAAACTCAGCAAGTCACTGAATCATGACGGCTAGTCCAGTAACTTCCCAACAAATGCTAACTCCTAATGGAATTCCATATAATTTTCCAAATTCAATTTTTTCACAAAAACTTGACAAAAAAAACTAAATCTGAATTTTGATATTTCCAAGATAAAAATCAACGACCATAAACAGCCAGGAACAATATCCAAACAACCAAATATTCCACAACAAAAATCATAGATTTTATGAATTCACCAAAATATGCAAAGTGAATTCTCGGTCACTATGAAATCATTACCAAAATTGAATTCTCGATCACAGTAAATTCATTACCATAATTATGACCACAACAATTTGTGGATAATACTAAAGTCCAATTTTGGTCCCTCACATTTGCCTTAATATTCTTTTTGGTCTCATACATTAACTTTGTGATCTTTTGGTTCCTAACATATTATTTTGGTACATTTTAGTCCCAAACAAGGTCACAAACTTAATGTATGGGACCTAAAAAGAATTTTATGAAAAATATACGGGACCAAAATTGGACTTTAGTCCTAAATTATACTTTCTCTGTCCCCCCAAATATTGTCTCATTTTGACCTGACACGGGTTTTAAGAAATGTAATGAAAAGTGAGTTGAAAAAGTTGGTGGAATGTTGGTTCTAGTTTTATATATTAGTTTATAATAAAATGTGAGTAGCAATGAGTTAAAGGAATATGTGGTCCACTACCAAAAAGGTAAAAAGTAAAATGGGACAAATTTTGTGGGACGGACGGAAATGGAAAAATGGGACAAACTTTCAGGGACGGAGGGAGTAATTAAGTTATTAAATCGATCAAACATTTTGACTGTTAATTTTAACAGAAAATAGTTATTTTGGACCAAAACAAAATGTTTGGGACCAAAAGGTACCAAAATAATATGTGAGGGACTAAAAAGTCACAAACTTAATGTATGACAACAAAAAGAATTTTAGGGCAAATATGAGGGACCAAAATTGGACTTTATTCTAAACGTAAAACCAAACCAACTCGATCAGCCCATAACTGATTCCTCCATCTCGGTCAACGTGCATATCAAGAATCACAAAATTCAATTCATTAGCAATTGTTTACGGTTAATACATAAACAAGTAATAAGAATTCATAATCATCATTCAAACATGCATGTAATGAGTTGAATCAACAATTCACATTTCAAATGCATACTCAATTATGCGTGATAACATGAACTATACATTCATACCCAAATCAATATTCATTAAGTTGCGGCGACCGTAAATACTAAATACATCCATATAACCAAAATATTTATAAAACCTTAATTATTCATGAACTCACCGTAACCAAATAAGACATGAACAATTCAATTTATTAAACAGATGTATTTCTCTGACAAGCTATAATCAAAAAAATACTTCGAACTGAACTGAATTATCTATTCGTCATCCAAATAGTTAAACAAATACACAAAATCCAAACCCCAGATTTTATGGATTCAAATGACAAAATAAGGACAAGAAATCCTAATTCTCCTTTCTCTAATTATGAGAGAATCATCAATAGAGTGGCTTTTGTTGAAATAATTAAGTGAACAATTACATAAAGCTCTCTATGATGATTAACCAAGAACAACAGATAATGAATAAAAACTGTAGAACGGAAGCGTACCTTAATCCATATAGAATTACGGAAGCATACCTTAATCTATATTAAATTGAACGGGGAATTGCTTTGTAGCGGTTATGGATCTTTCAAACGATCATAGACGTTATTCACAATAGTTTGTACAGGGAGTACAAAGATATCAAATCGTTTTTTTTTCGTGTGGGGACCATACCCCTATCTCTTATATTTATATAAATATAAGACCATTTATTTTCTATTTGGTCCATCAACAAATAGAAAATCCCTTATGTTATCTACACTTATTTCCATAACAAATAAATACACTTTAGCCCTAACTTTAATCTTTATTAGATCACTTTAATTGGGCATATGAAAGATAGCCATACACATTAAATTAGTCACATGGAAGCCCAAATTTCTAACATACTGACCGCAGATTGGTCATCCGTTTGGGGATGATAAGTTGTTGTAAATTGTAGCCTTGTGTCGGTCAAGGACAATAGCTCATTCTAGAAGTCACTCATAAACATGGGGTCGCGATCCGACAATAGCTTAGCCAGAAAATCCATTGAGCTTGACGACCGTGTCAACAAATATTTTGGCAACTCGCGGGGCATCGAACCGTGTTTTCAACGCCCCAAAATGTGCATATTTGAAAAGTCGGTCCACCACAACACAATAGCAGTATATCCCAATGATGATGGCAACCCCACTATGAAATGCATCAAAGCAGTTTCCTGGACAATACCCGAAATCGGGAGGGGTTGAATTAGCCATTTTGGTTTGTCATGCGTGTACTTGGTCTATGGACAGCGTAAGCAAGTAGCAACATACTCGCAAATGTTATGGCGTAATCCAGGCCAGTTAAAAGTTCCCACGACTCGAGCTAGGGTCCGTTTCTCCCCAGGGTGTGAAGGGGTTGGCAGCGAAAGCACACATAAATCAATTACATAATAATTCTGATTTATTTAGCAGATTATTTAGACAAAATCTATTCACGCAATTATCACATGTATCATGCTCATAACTTGAATTAAATCATGCTATAAGTGTAATTGAAACCTAAAACATGCTTTTATACAGATTAGCCATTTTACCTTGAGGATTCCCCAAAGAATCGAAGATAGCTTGCGCCTTCTCCACGTGAAGATCTTGAGTACTAAACCATAGATCTGCTTACTGGTTCCCGGACTGTATGCTGATATCAGTATGGGCTGATCTCACCAGAATACTAGGACTTAAATAAAGAAGACAGAAATTCTATCTCACGGAGGAGAGCTGAAGGAAAAAATCGTCCCTCACAGTGTAGGAGAGGGGGATGAAAATTATGAAAATAAGTGTATTTTCTCTCTCCTTTATTCTCCTATTTATATTGGGCTCAGTCAGGGATCTATGGAAGGTTTTGGATATGGTCTCCCCCAATTAGCTTTTTACTAATTAAATTGAACCTACAATTTAATACAAGCTTATATTGGAGTATTACGAGCAGCCACTACAGAAGTAATACTGCACTGTCCATCCAAATTCGAAATTATAAGTAATCCGGGTTTCCATTGTTTGTCGTTTATTTCCCGCGCTTAAGATAGAAACGTCCATTAATTAATTAGTGTCTGCTATGAACTTAATTAATTAATTTCTTATTAATTCCAAGAGTAGACTTAGAATGAAACGCTTATTTATTATTCATAGAGTAATCAAACTCTAACTAGTTAGGTTCTGAATAATAAAGCCTTGTTTCGAGCTCCTCTTGAGGACGTTATTAACGAGATTCACCTCGCGCACGATTCAATATAATAGCAATCCTAGCACCGCTAGATATTAATCACCACTACCCAATATACCAGGATTATTGTGTTGTGGAAAATCCACACCATTTGGTAAGTCAAAGTAGTGCATAATCAATACCGTATGCTCAATGCTAACGTACATTGATTAATGAGTAAATAATTATCAAGACCTCATCTTTCAGTAGATAGCATAAAGACTTGTCTCGCTATTAGATCCAATTCAGTGCTATACAACACCAATGTCATCTTATTTCAGCAAGACTTAGAAATATGCGGACTGACATTGAAACCTTTCACGATAGTTAGTCTAGGCCTATCTGGGTTGTGAAATTCTTATTTTTCTTTGTTTAGAACTGACTCTGTTACCTTAAAGTGGACAAAGCCCACAACCGGTCTACTAAAACAAAGACTTAGACTTTGTTAAGTTACTTATACATTTAAACATGCAATTAACATCTATTAAATGTAAAACATAACAACATTATGACAAAAATAATCTGTTTCATTCCTTGGAAAATAAAATAAGAGTTTTTACAGTATTCAATCACTTGAAAGATGATTTCTAGTATACAAACTCTAACAATCTCCCACATATACTCAAACCAGCTTTCGAGTATACAAAAAATATTGTGCACTACTTCTAATTCTCCCACTTATACTGAAAGTGAGTTGAGGTCTTGAACGAGTCGAACTCTCATCCCTTCAACATGGTGCTCGAACGGTTTCACCGCCAATGCCTTTGTAAAATGATCTGCAGGTTGTTCTCTGACACAATCTTGACCACTTGTACGTCTCCTCTATGCACTATATCTCTAATGATATGATACTTCCTCTCTATGTGTTTGCTCACTTTGTGAGCCCGTGGTTCTTTTGAGTTTGCCACAGCACCAGAATTGTCACAATAAATGGTGATGCACTTGGGCAGATTCGTAACCACACCTAAGTCCAAAAGGAAGTTTTTGAGCCATACAACCTCCTTTACGGCCTCCGAAGTGGCCACATATTCGGCTTCCATGGTAGAGTCCGTGAAACGCAGCGTTCTTGTTGTTGTGTTCCTGTCGTTGTGGATTGATCAAGGCGGAAATCCAAACTGATCGACAAATGATTTCACTGCAGATACCTGTGAAATGATCCACTGAGCAATTAAACTGATCAACTTAACTTATTTTCGACTCATCTGGTGTGCAGATGAAGGAACTCAAGAGTTGTTTCTGTGAAATGATCCACTGAGCAATTAAACTGATCAACTTAACTTATTTTCGACTCATCTGGTGTGCAGATGAAGGAACTCAAGAGTTGTTTCTAAACCTTAACCCATAGTACTACTATTCAGTAAAGGGAAGTAAGGATCGAAACTCACAGAGAGGCGTGTTCTACATTTGTTGCGAGACAAGTTGGGAATGGCTGCTGCCACGCTTTACTAAAGTGGGTTAAGTTGAGGTTACTACGGGTGTGACAACTGAGAGATTTACTAAGCAAACTGATCAACTCATTCGAATCTGTGAACTTGTACAACGGTTTCCTGAAATAGGCAAACAGAATAAAAGTAAATTGGTGTCAGAAAGCTGCAAAATGTACGATAAAGCAAAACTTTACTAACAAACTCATCTTCATCAAACAACCAAATCAAGGAACAGAGTAAATCAGATCTGCAGAGAATTTCATCATAACGAACTTAGCATGAAGGAACAAACTCACAAAACTAACACATAACTCCAAATCCAAGCAGAAAAAGACTACTGTGAACACGTAGACGAACTGACCTACTAATACTCATGCAGAATTCGAAACTAAACTTCAGATCTACGCCTACCGAAACAAATCAGACATGATCGTATCTTCAATCAACGTAAACATTCTCAGATCTAGCTTACCATACTGCAAATAACCAGATCTAAACATCCTAACACATTCCATCCACTATTTCTTCGCAATCAAGGAGGATTCATAGACAACAAATCAGATCCAAAAAAATTGACAGTAGTGAAACATTTGAGCTATGATATGCATCATTAATCGGAAATCAAACATAGATCAGAGAGCTCATGCATGGTAAACAAGCTTTAAACGTGAACCAAGATGATTAAACTAAAGGTACTGAATCAAAACATCTATAGTCTGCGACATCAAACGTAAACTAAAAGTGAACAAAACAAAACAGAAATTGTTTGATCGCTTATTCTCGAAGCGGAATTACAGAACCAAAAGATAGAAGTAACAAAATGATGCACTTTTTATTAGCACTATAAATACCTGCAAGTATATAGAGTAGGAATAGTATGATTAAAGGTTAGTACCAGATATCGATCACGGGGAAAACAAACACAAACTGTCTATCTTCTACTAAAACTCAATTACTATTTGGAAAACAAAATGTTTTAGGAAATTTTAAAAACAAAGAACTTTCGAAAGCAAAGAAACAACTAATTGCAAATAAATCACGGAGATAAAAGTATAGAGATAAGAGAATTTTAGGGATGTGCTTTGACAATTATGGTTATACAAATTCCAACTATAATACCCTATCACAGTTCTTACTTTAATAAAAACGAGTAACCTAGTTTATGCTCATGCGATACAAACGTTGATTACAAACATTAGGATTGTCAATCCTAAATACATAACTCCTAAAAGCTCCTGAGACCTTTAAAAAGTCTTCACTCTCAATTAACAGTGCCGTTTTAAAGGAAGCTAATTGTAATGTCTATTAAGTGGATCTAACTCGCCAACCTCCTCTCACAATTATGTAGCAAGTTATATTAAATCATCACTGAATGTGTCACTCAAGCGTGAAGCATTATCCATTAACTCAAGGAAGAAAAAAAAATAAGAACAAACATATGTAAAATAGAAATAGGAATTGTATAAACTAATAAAAGTTACTAAAAATCTCTAGAATCCTATGAGTTTAGTTACACGGGATTGAATAAGCTAAAAACATAGATTGAAGGGAAGACAATAAAAACCTAAGAACTAAAGCAAAAAAACCTAATTGTTGAATCCTTGCAGCCTTGATGATCTTGATTCCTTCTTAAACTCCTTTCACAATGAAGCACTCTAACTTTTAAGCTCTGGAAATATTTGGCAAATAGAAGATCTCCTTTTTTGATGAAGATTTGGGGGTTATTTATCGGGGAAAAACGCCCTTCATCATATAAGGAAAAAAGTTGCAAAATATGGTAAATCTAGGAGAGAAAGTAGGACAAATTCTGCTCGCCGCTATTTCCCAGCAGGCCGCTGCACCTTGACAAGCGGTCGCTGTGGGTTGGTCCGAGGCTTCTGTCTCTTGGCTGGCGGGCCGCTGCACTTGTTTCAGCAGTCGTTAGCCATCATCCAGTAACTCTCTGGACTCTCGGTAGCGGTCGCCACACATCCTCCAGCGGTCGCTGAGCGTATATTGACTTCATGCACAATATTCTCAGAGCGGGCCGCTACTGACTTAGCGATCGTTGAGCGTCAGCGGTCGCCGGCAGTGTTGCAGCGGACCGCTGGACATGCAGAACAACTCCAGATTTCCAAGTTTGATTTTTAACTCCCTTTTTAGGCTTAAATATGCACATTTCTCACAAAACATGTCATGATACCAAAATAGATAAAAATATGCAAATAATGGACATGTAATGCAACTTTGACATAAAAAATGGACCAAACGAAGGTCTTAAAACCGTGCAAAATCCGAGCGTATCACATAATCAACACCAAACCACTGCTAAACTAAACTAAACTAGGAACCAAGTGTGTATGTGACGGATTTTTAGAGTTGGAGTGTTGGGAGCTCCCATTTCAGCCCAGGAGAGAGCTGCAGTATGTTGAGTGTCACGGGCTTGGAAGCTTTCTCCTTCCACCTTCTCTATTTTCATTTATAGGAAGGCGTGAGGTCTTGATCCCTATGGCAACCATCTTCTGAAAGGTCTGTCTTGCCCTTGGTTTAGGCGATCTTTCTTGTGTGACGCTCAATCTCCTAGTCGGGTGCTCCTGCTGCATGCCATGTCATCTGACTTGAGCCGTTTGCCCAACAAATTTGACTCCTTCTCCTTGATCCATTCGTCCGCCCAGTTGATCAGTTCATACTTTGAATATGGCGGCAGAGGACCTTATGGTCCAGCCTAAGGCGGCCATGATGACTTCGGCGCCTCGTTCCTCTGGCTTCAAGCCTAGTGCAGGAAAAAGGTAGGCACCGAACTCAGGACCGGCCAAGATAGCTAAGGGAAAGAAGAAGAAGAGGGCAAACAAGAATCCCACGGGGAAGTGTTTCAAGTGCGGAGAGAAGGGGCATTGGAAGCCAGATTGTCATAAAAAGGGCAAAGCTACAGGTATGCACCAAGCTTTAGTAGTCGAGTCATGTTTGGCTTCGAAGTCTACTTGCACTTGGGTTATTAACAGTGGAGCCACTGATCATATTTGTTTTGATCCTGACTTAATGCAGGTGACAAGACGGCTACGTGATCGTGAGATCGAGGTCCAGCTGGGCGACGCTACAAAAGTGGCGGCCGTAGCAGTGGGAGACATTTATTTGTGTTTTAGTAGTGATAGATTTTTTTTTGAAGAAATGTTGTTGAACCTTCTTTTAGACAAGAAATTTAATTTCAGTTATAAAATTAGTTTTTGATGGAATATTTCGATTCTTTTAAATGAACAATTGCGTTTATTAAGAAAGATGGTTCTTATATCTGTCGTGGTATCATGGAAAAACAACGACACATCACATCTAACAGACTTCTTTGCCCTTAATTGTGATTGAGCAGTCCCAGCTATCCTCCTTCTCCATCTCGAGCCATATTTGCATGTATACTGGTCAGTACGTAATCGTCCTGACGCCCTTTTCACTTGAAGTGTCTGAAACTCTGCCTACTGGCTAGAATGCTTACCCTGCACGCTTAAGCAACTAGTTTTTGCAGATATAATTCAATTACGCACATCATACTGACCAGTAACCTAGGCCTAGAATACGACTTATCAAACTGCTCACACTTACCACATGCTTGTCCTCAAGCGTGAAGAACAAACAAAAACGAATAAGTCGAATTCTAGCCTGGTTACTCCCCTGACCGACTCTACCTAAACTAGACTCGACGCAAAGAAAAACACTTGGGCAAACACAGAAAAAGACACACAAACACACAAACACAAAGATTTGGGCTATATTTTCAACCATCCCTTACCTCGGGATCTGGTGCACAATCCGGCCTTAGACAAGCTTGAACTCCCTTCGCCACCCCCCCTCATTCCTCCCTGGTCAGTACATCCGTTGTCAAGATCGCCCAAACTCTCGGCCAAACACTAGATTCACTCGTCTCTCTCATACCTCACCAGGAATGTTTAGGACCGCATTCTCTCAATATGCTCAACCACACTTGCTTCGGACTTAGATCTCACGTGCAGCTACTGAAGGACTTAAAGGCTTGTAATGGGGCTATTGGGTTTGCAGCGTTTTGGGGTAGATGTTCCTAAGGCTCTAAGTTTTCAAAATTTCTATTTTATTAATTGCGGGAGAACTGTGTGCTGTAGGCTTTTGATCAGTTGCTTTTTAGCTGGCGCTTCTGGCTGGGTCTCCAACTGTTCAGTATCATCTTGTGGCTTTGCCACCCTTATTCCTTCTCTTTTTTTTTGTGGTCAAGTTTCTGACCATTTTTCTTCACCTTCTTTTTTTTTTTTTTTTTTTGTGGCTTCGCCACCCTTATTCCTTCTCTTCTCTCCCTTTTTTTTTCTTTTTGTGGACCCGGGATAACTCCCTGGTCGATTTTCTTCCGAACCTTCTTGCCCAGCTGGAGTCTGCTTTCTTGTACATCTTTCTGGCCAGTAGGCTTCATTCGCCTCACGCTTTGCACACACACAGTCCCAGTGGCTAGGGGTATTTATCTGGGTAAAAGAGTTAGAAAAAAGGTTCTAAGGTGGTTTTTTTTTTTTTTTTTTTTTTTCAGATGGGGGGTTTCCTACTGCCTTCAGTCTTTGCTACCGTGGTCACTTCATCCTAGGCAATTTGTGGCAGCCTCTCTTTCTTTTCCATATATGTGGAAAGTGGTTCCACTTAAAGCTTATAACTCACATTTTAAGAGGGCTTTCGCGCTTGCTCTAAGTATGGGCTTTTCTCTCATACTCACATCATCTATCCTGACTAGGAGGTACTAGGGAGGGTTTTCGGTTTTCCAGCACGTCTTATCTCCCTCAGTTCCCTTCACCGTCAGCTCAAGACGGTTGAGTTTTAAGCCCAATCAACACACAAAATAAAAAAAAAAAAACTAAACACAGGACACTAACACAGCACGAACACAAAACTACACATATACACATACTCATCATACTGGTCATTGCGTCCCCCCTCCCACTTCACAAGTGTCTGCCCTCAGATAGGGCTGTGAAGTGGAAAAGGTAATGGCCAGTATGATGGACACATAGACAAACAGACAAAAACAACAAATTAAAACTAAAACTTCTCACACTTAGACTATGGAATAGGCTAAGTGTGAGATTTTGAAAACCTAAACAGCAACCAACAAAACACATATATATACAAAACTCCTCACACTTAGGCCGTGCAACGGACTAAGTGTGAGTCAATCATGCTTACGAAAACAGAAAACACAACACATGCGCCAAAAGACAAACCCTTAACTTCTCACACTTAGACTATAGAATAGGCTAAGTGTTATGACGGGGTTTGCGCACAAACAGAAATTATACTACCTAGACACACAAAACACATTAAAACAAACGAAGCTAAAAATGAGAATAAAAAGAAAAAAAAACTAACTGGTCAGATGGGGGTGGTCTTAGCGAAGTCTCCTGCTCCTCCGTGGGGCAGGTGGTGTAGGCTGCTTTTCCAGGGGTTCCTCTTCCGTTCCTCTTCCGTTCCAGTGTGATCCTCACTCTCCTTCGCCGGTTCCTCGGCTGCTGCCGGCACCTCGGCGTTCTCTTCTCTCGCTGGCTCGTCTATCATTGTCTCTGGTGGTGGGTCTCATCGTCCTGGCCTCCATGGCCGCTTGTTCCTGTAGCTTGTTTTCTTCCTCCGGCTGGTCACTTCTTCCAACAACACATCTATCACGGATGCCATCCGCCCATCTCCGTGATCAATCGATGGTTTTCCTCTCCCAAGTAGTCACTAACGTCTCCATAGCGTCTTGCTTTGAGCCAATCTTCTGTCTTCTGCTCTGCAGATCTCTCCAACATCCTTTCCATCACTGCCGCTAGCTTGACCATCTCTGCTTTCAATTGCTTATTCTCCTCTCTACTTCATCCATTTCCTTCTCCATTCTGGCTTGACGCTGTTCCTGGTCCGATGCCAATCCGATCATTTCTGCCCTTATCTGTCTGCTTCCCTCCGCTATCTTCTCCACAGCTTTTTCCATCCCCTCTTGTCTCTGGTCGTGTGCCGGTGCTTCATGAGCTGCTGCCAACCGAGCAGTGGGTGTAGCTTCCTCTCCCTCATCGCGTAGAAGTGTGGCACGCCTTGCCTCATGTATACCGCATTCGTCCGGACGAATAGGGGGGTATCAAACAATCCTGGGGCGTCCACCATCGTCAAGGGGGTTAAGTCTTTGTCCTCTGAAACGGTGACGTTGTTTCTCACAAAGATTCCCAATATATGGCAGAGGGAAATATTCCGTGCTGGGTGGGTAGCGATGAGGTGACATGTGTATGCAGTCCAGAACCCTAAGTGCAACTTCTTGCCTCTCTTGGCACACCACATAAGATACAATTCCGTCATCGATGTCCGGACTGCCGAGTTTGACTGTCCTAAAAGGTTGTAACCCAAGAAGAGTTGAACCAGAGCGTAGATTAGGATCGTTGAGATGGATAGATCGGAGATAGTGGACTGAACTGTCCTGCCCCGGGTGAGTAGCTCTTCCAAAGCTACCTGGGGCTCAAAGTCCACATGCCTGCGGGGAATCCCCCCGCTCCCTATCTCCCCACTCGGCCCTATGGCCTCCTCCAAACTGCATATCCCTAGCCGAACAGTCCATTCAATCAATTCATCCTAATCGCTCCTCCAAATACTCTGAAACTGATGCACTCTACATCCAAATCCGTTGTGACCATTGAATCGAAAGGTCGCGAAAAATTCTTTGGCCAAATCGACCGGAACATTCAAATTCTCATTCCTTAACAGCCATTCAAAACCCAATTCGTGGAAAAGGGCGAGAAACGATTCCCGAACCTTCATTCATCTAACGAGGGGAGATGATTACCTTTCCACACTTAACCTTCTTGCGCTTTTGCGTTCTTGGTGCGATAGATGGATTGGAGCTCCCTTGGAGTCAAAAAAATTGCATCATCCCCTCCACCACGTCATCTGTGAGCTCCACCGTCCACGTTTATATCGGAGTGGTTTCTGCAGGTGGATGCAATAGTTCCCGATGATCGTTAGGGAGTTGCTGCTTCCTTGTACTCCTCATCTTCCATGGTCATATCGCTATCGGATTCAGATTCTTCACTGATCTCATATTCACTGTCACTCTGTGTTTGCCGGTTTGATGGGGTCCTCTGGTCAGCCTCAGTGATCACGATGCCTGTGTTCACGGTACTGCGGTTTTTGGTACTCCGGCTTGTTCTTCACAACGGCTTTTCCTTTCCTTTTTCTTTCTATCTGGTACCACTGGCTTCCTCCTCAGCTTTGTCGTTCTCTACTTTCGGGAGTGGTCCTCTCCTCTTCACTCAAGATTTCCACGGGATCTGCCTCTGTGTTTCGGCTTCGCCCTACTTAGCTGCCCACTTCATTCCCAAGCATCTATGGCTAAATTCTCCGCGGGATTTGTGGGCGAGGCTGGCCTTGGGTCTGGCTTTCATCAGTTCACCACCGATAGTGTCCCGCCTTTATTGGGCTTGGGCTTCACTACCGGTAGGTGCCACCAACCGGTTCTGGTTCAGTGGTTTCGTTGAGGAATGCCTGTTGCCTCCTCTCCTACCTGGCATTCTACCATCCCCTACTTCTAAGCTTCGGGTGATCTACTGGCTCTTTTTCGTTACTCGGTGCCTTCTCTCTTCCCCTCCTAACCAACGTGTGAAAGGCTCGGCCTTCGGTAATTGTTGTCCCTGATTGTGGCTTCCTCCCCTGTTTCCTACTGGCCTACCCAATGCCGAGGTCTAGACCCTCAAGCCATGGGTGCAGTGTTCCTCTTCTCTCTGGGTTGACCCTGTTCAGAATCGAGTCAAATTCTTCGTCTGTCATTAGGCCTTGTTTTCTGGCCGATTCATTCAAATCTATTTTCGGCCTTCTCACTTCTTGAACTACCGGCTCCGCTTCGGGCGTTTTCTCTGTTCCTTCGCTCCCCTCCGGAGTTGTCTTGCCTTGACTCGACTTTTTCGTACGCTCCTCAGAGTCGGAGTCGTAATGTGCGGTGATAGCGTTGAGCTCTGCCGAATTCGGCACTGAATCTGCTGCATGACTGTCCGGCGCAGGCGGGAGTTCACTGGGTGTGGTTCCTACGCCCCCCATTTGATCAAAACCAGTCAATGCCGCCGTCCAGTCCCGAGTAGGGTCCTGTTGACGAAGAAATGCCATCATGGCATCCATGGAAATCATAGGTGGTGGCTGAGCGGTCGGTGCTGGTGGCGATGGATTTTGCTGTGGTTGTGCCTCCTGGGTTTCTTGGCGGCGCGGTTTGATTTTCTGGGCGAAAGCTTTCTTCCCCATGAGTGGAAATCTGCGATTTAGTGGTGAAAAGGTAGGGTTGAGGGTTGAGAATGATGTTTCCGCGAGAGAGATGGACAAGGATTTCTTGAATTGAAAATGAGGGTTTGTGAGGGAAAAGTGTTGGGACGGTAAGTTTAATTCGGGTGAGAGAGAGCAGTTGCAGGTGGTTGTAACCGGTTATCAGGGGTAGCCGGTCGCGAGGTTTCAGACGGGAAGGGCGGTTGAGGTTGCTGGCCTCTGATTGGTCCGCGCGTCTTTTCCCTCTGCTCACGCGCCATTTCTCTTGCTGTCACCCTGCAAAAGCTGCACAAGCTTTAATTCAAATTTTCGTCCTTTCCATAATTCCTCCCCTACTTGCCTAAAAAAGGAGACTAATTTAAATGGGCACTTAAATAACATTTTGAAATTGCACCAGATAAGCAATCCTTTGGTCAATGCGCACTTCAAATTAAAATTAAGGCCCGAAAATATTTTATGGATTTTTAGGAATTATCTAGCGTGCAAATATTAATTACGTATTTACAATATTTACAACTTTCTTAGGTAATTTGGAATTCAACTTGGCCAGTATATGCATACTATTCTCAAAGGGAAACTGGCCGCGCGGAATTCCAAATTCCTATCTTACTGATCAGTATGAAACCGATGTAAGTGGCTGTAGTGGAATTTCATCCACTACACCCACCTCGCTATTATCCCTGAATATTTTCAACCTATGTCCATTTACTATGAAAGGTTCAGAGTTAGAAAAACTCCCTGAAATTTCTATTGCCCCGTTGGACCGGAGTGCAGTTATGATGTAAGGTCCTGTCCATTTGGACTTGAGTTTTCCTGGCATAAGCTTCAATCTTGACTGGAAGAGTAGTACTTTCTGGCCAACATGGAGCTCCTTAGTCCTCAGATTTCGATCATGCCATAATTTAGTTCGTTCTTTGTACCACATGGCGGAATCGAATGACTCCAATCTAAGTTCCTCAAGCTCCTGCAGTTGCAGCTTCCTTTCCTCTTCACAGGCTGTAGCATCCATATTCACTTTCTGTACTGCCCAGTATGCTCGATGCTCGATTCCAACTGGTAAATGGCACATCTTTCCAAAGACAATCCGGTAAGGGGACATGCCTATGGGAGTCTTGTAGGCTATTCGATACGCCCAGAGAGCATCCTCTAACCTTACACTCCAATCCTTCCTAGAAGTGTTCACCGTCTTCTCCAAAATTTTCTTTATTTCGCGGTTAGAGATTTCTGCTTGACCATTTGCTTGCGGATGGTAAGGGCTGGATAGTCTATGGTGCACACCGTATTTCTTCATTAAAGCTTCAATTGTGCGATTACAGAAGTGTGTACCTTGATCGGATATGATCGCCCTGGGCACACCGAATCGGCTGAAGATATGACTCTTTAAGAATTTGGCCACTTCCTTGGCTTCACACGTGCCTGTGGCCTTGGCTTCCACCCATTTGGAGATGAAGTCTACAGCAACTAGGATATACAGATTCCCATAGGATGAAGGGAAAGGCCCCATGAAATCCATTCCCCATATGTCGAATAACTCGCAAACTATTACGGGTACCTGTGGCATTTCATCCAGGGCAGATATTCCACCGGTCAGTTGGCAACGCTCACAACTTCTGCAAAACTCGTACGCATCTTTGTTGAAGGTTGGCCAATAAAAGCCGCTATCCAAAATCTTCCTAGCCGTCTTCTTGGACCCGAAATGTCCTCCGCATGCTAACGAATGGCAGTGGGTCAAAACATCCTGCTGATCCCAGTCAGGAATGCACCTCCTTATCACTTGATCGGACCCTATCCTCCACAAATAGGGGTCGTCCCAAAAGTAGTATTTCGCTTCACTCTTGATCTTCATTCTTTGGGCTTTGGTAACACTTGGCACTTCTGGAAGCTCTCCAGTTACCAGGTAGTTGGCCAGGTCTGCGTACCAAGGCTCTTGCCCTACCTTCTCTTTTCCTTTTGCTGTATCATTCTGACCAGTAAGCTTGAACACTTCTTCCCAATCAATTTTTCTGGGCACAAAATCACCTCACACAAATGTTCCTCTGGAAATTTATCATGCACTTCGTCACCGTTTCCATCTTGCACTATTCTGCTCAAATGGTCCGCCACTTTGTTCTCGACTCCTCGCTTATCTTCTACCTCCCAGTCAAATTCTTGTAGCAAGAGTACCCATCGGATTAAGCGTGGTTTGGATTCCTTCTTGGCAATCAGATACTTAATCGCCGCATGGTCAGTATACACTATGACCTTAGATCCCAACAAATATGGCCTGAACTTCTCGAAAGAATACACCACTGCCAGCATCTCCTTTTCA